>NC_046157.1:37721538-37840797 GCF_011064425.1 Rattus rattus | reverse complement strand
TAGACTGTTGGGAAGAAGAGAGGGGCAGCAATGGGGGAGGGTTGGGAGAGGAACACACCCATAATGAAGGGAGGGGGGGGGATGTTTGGGAACCCGGAAAGGGAATAACCTCGAAATATATATAAGAAATACTCAAGTTAATAATTAAAAAAAAAAAAAAAAGAGGCAAATGTCAGAGAAGACTGGGAAGTGTCTTCTAGACATTATGAGCAACTATATTCATGAATCAAAGGTACTGTAATTCCCTAACAAAGGCCTGTCTATGATGAAATCAGGCAGCATTCTAGAATGGGGTGAAAAGGGCTTCCTGAGCATACACAAATGTATGTAAATCTACCTTTGTGGAAGAGTATGCCCTCTTCTGGCTTCCATGGTGCCTGTTCTCACACAACCATTCTATGTCCTCTATACAAATGAAGATGCACATATTTAAAAATAAAATTAAAATATTTTTAAGCAATCATTTGAATGATAATTGCAGTTGGCCAGAGGAAGAAATTTAGAACTTCAAATCAAGCCAAAGTCATGAATTCTGTTGTTACATTCATTGGGCTCATCCAGAGCCTACATATTTGTTGTTTACTTCACAACAGATTGATGTCAATCATATTTTAATATTTTCGACTTGAAGACGTCTGGCAGACTGATAATACTCAATTGCCCAGGGTTATAAAAACCTATGAAATAAGACATGTAGCAATCTTGTTACATTTTTTCTTTGTTTAAAGTACAGTACTAAGAGAGAAATCTCTGGCTTCTTTAAAGGCCACTGAAATAGCTTGCAGTTAATTCTTTTGAAGCAAAAAGGTTATAAAAAATTGTAGTTCCAAGCAAGTTATTGGTAAAAACAAGATTAGGACTCTGTAAATGATTTCTAGTAATCACGTTCCTGCTGAAACTCATAAAGCTAAGTGTCTCTCAAACCATGCAATAGACTTTCTACATCTTCTATAGCACATATATCATTACACTACTTGGCATTCTATGGTCGAATGGGATCAATGTTTTCAGTGCAGTACATTCTATTTTTCTATTATAGAAGCTCTAGGTAATAAATGTTTCTGCAAACAATTTAAAGCGTCTATTATGCAAATTGCATAATTCCTGCATGAAATGCTTAATGTTACACCTCAGTATTAAGTATCAAGCTAGTTATACTACTTTTTAAGATGAACTTATTAACCACAAGAGAAAATAATATACAAGCTCCATGTACATCACATCTAACAAAATTGATAGTGCCACATAAACCTCCAGCGTTTGCATTTGGAATTTTTGTTTTCAAGTATAAAAACGCTAGGTTTTACAAAAAAAAATTTAAAAAGTATTTTCTGATGATTTTTATAAAAAGATAAATACTTATGAATTCCCAGCATAATTTTCTCCTGAAATATCCGTAATTGTTTATTTTATCTACCTTTTCATTATCAATCTGTGTGCCTTCTCTATCATCACATGCTTATATAACATTTATATATCTATGTCTACATAACTACTATGAAATTGTTCTGTACCCATATTCAGAAACAGGCAAACATGTATATCATCAGAAATATTTCTCATATTTATCTTCTTCTATTTATTTAAAATAGTACAGTCTTTCCTCTGCTAGATGATTTCAGAATAAAATTCTAAGGTAGGTTAGTTTTTAAATAGCATGAAAGTATCCACAATTGCACAAGAGATCAATTGGAAAAGGGGAACAATACAAATATCATAGATTTTATTTTCTTAAACAAGTATTTAAGTAATAATAGAGTGTCTACCATAGGGGTGTTTGGTATAGGACAAGATTTCCCTATACGTGTCCAACAATAGCCTGGGGAGGTATTTATAGTGATCGTTCCATCATGGTCCCTATAGGAGAAGCTCACAATTGGCAATGTTCTCTATGCTTAAACATGAATAGATTCATAAGAATCATATACTTTGACACAGTCACTACAAACGTGATTGTCTTGTCTTTTTTTTTTCAATCTGTTATTCATACTCAAGAAAATCTGAGACACCAGGGCTATCCTTGTGTGAATAATTTTATATCCACTCCACTCTTTCTAATTCATGCCAATTCCCTCACCATTTGAATTTCTCAGATTTTTTTTTCTTCTATTTTGAGGTGATGGCATTTTATTTTGGAGATTAGTAGACAAGAAAATGAGATCTCATTCTATTATCAAATTGTTGCCAGATTTCCAGAGTCTTCTAACAGAAGTTAGTCACTTTCCAATATTCCTGGTAACTCTCTGTCCATTTGCACTCAGGGCTTGCTTTCTTCTACTATCCTCCATTATTATTTTCCAACTTCCTCCGGTTGGTGTTTGCTGACCTCTTTTGAACTTGGGAAACAAGACATAGCCACACAATGGGAAACAATTACTATATGAAAGTTTCCTCTACAGATTCTGGTGGTCTTGCCTTCTGCTGTGATCTTTTTTTACTGGTTAAATTCTAAGTGAGTTGCTTCCATTGCAATATAAAAATTAAAGGTAATTCATCCTCATCATCCTTGCTTTGATTCTTGGTTCATGTTTTGTTTTAATACAATGCTATCTAAAGTAATATGTATATATCCAATTCATTTATTCATTGGTATTAATCATAAAGTTATGCCCCACATTTAAAACATATCTTCTCCAATATAATATCTTACTTATTTTACTGTTATGTTGATGGTGTCAAGCAGAGCTCCTCAACTGATTAAAAAGTTTAACAGATACTTTCTTTGTTGATTATAATCAATACATATGACCATATAACTCATCCAATATTTGATCAATAAATTAATAAATGTAACTATTTTATACCCATATCCTGTGATTTCCATAAAATATAGACATCAAAGTAAATTTTATGAATGTTTATAAGAAAAATATTAAGTGATATTTTGAATCTCATTTAATAATAATGTAAAAAAACTAAGGCTTATAATTGAGAAAATTGAACATCTGGAAATCAAAGATAAATGAATAACTTCTTCCGAAAGTAACAAAAATGACAAAACAAATATAGATAAGTAACTCTTACTATATCCCTCACTTTATAACAAATTTTTAAAAGTTACATACAAGAAAGGTACAAAATATTTTGGTAATGGACGAATAGATTAGTTTCTTAGAAATCTAGAATGTAATGAAAAGAAAGTCTCTTTTGCTGTAACTTGGTAGAAATGAGCTGTTTCAGAAGGTAAGTGGTAATAGAAACGTGTTCATAACTGCCGATAAAGATTGAAGCTAAAAATGTAATTGGTATTGGGCCAATTAAAAAAATATAACCATAAGCCAATGTTAGACCTGAAAAATGATTGTGTTGTAGGATTTCAACTACAGACTATCTCAAGGAAAATTTGATGAATTTAAGCACCTTACTCACCTTTCACTGATTCTTGCTCCTCATTACATTGCTGAAGACTCCATTCTGGCACTTAATGTCCTAGACAAAAAAATTATCAAATACATCCTGCAATTTCTGTTAAAATCGAATTTCAGATAGGAAACTATATTTATTTTGTCACTTTAGGCTTATTGATTGTTACAAAAATTGATTTGTTTTTTTAATAAAATTAAATAAGTTAAATCTACTTGGTCATCATTTTATTTTACATCTAGTGTGACCTTTACTATTCAAATATGAGCAGTTTTATTAAAACAAAAAACAGAAAAAAACTACATAAATGAATATTCCTTAGGACCTTTGTTACTTCAACTCTTAGCATATTTAAAAGCAAAATGGTGAAAAAAAAGAAGTCAGGCATTATGGTTCAGGTTTATAATCTTAGCAACATGAGACAGACAGATTATCTGGAATTCTAGGCTAGCCTGAAGATAGATTTGAGACCCTATTCTAATAAACCTTAGAAATATAAGTGTATAAGCAACTTATTTCATTTCTGCAGAAAAATATACTATCCATTAAAGTTATTCACATAAATAATGCAAACGTAAATACAACTTTTTAAGGCATATTTAACTGGATACCTAAAAGATTTCTGTAAAGTTTTTCTCTCTTAGTTTTGTTACTCTTGATGTTCTGTATTTATATGATGTATACATTATCAACAGTGAAATAGTCCAGATTGTCTTAGAAATTTCACTTTTACTATTCAAAGAGGAAGAGAGTGGAGTTTATGCAGATGTACATGGAGAGACACAATTTTGATCCTTACTAGTTCTCTAAAAATTATGCATTTTTTAAAGGGTGTGAGAAAGAAAAATTGCAAGTTTCCTTCAATGATGTTCAATATCTGTAAAAAGAAAAAAAACGTATTTCTATTTCTACTTACTTTAGCGAACTCACATTTGAGGTATAATATCTCAGCCATATTTTTGCGACTGTTATTAACAGCTACCTCATGTTTTCTGAAATTGAAGTTTTTCTCTATAGTGAACATGAGATATAAAAAGCCTGAACTTTTGGTTGTTTTTAATACCACTTATAACAGTAAGGATAATTACAAGAAAACATCACTGACACTTCTGATACACAGAAGAGTTTTTGTACATCTCTGCCATGGCAAGTACTAACTCAGTGACCCAGAGTCCTCACCCTCAAGAGCACTCGGATAGACTGGCCATGTATTAGATGACCCCAGAGAAAAGAGGTGGTAAGTGCTGGGCTCTCAGTGTGGTAGAAATGATGAAGATTTCAAATCATCTGTCACCTCTCTAGAAACATAGCCATTCACATAACTCACAGAATTCTCCACATCGATCAGCTTAACTTGAAAAACTATATTCCTCACAAAGGAGCCAAGTAGTTCTTTTTGCAATTGTAAGTGACCTCCATTTTGTCCCCTTTTAGAGCTCACTTTTTACTGGCAGTTTGGGAGCTATTGTTACGGAGCAACCCATTCTGAGGATGCACTTCGCAACTCAGGCCCAGACGAGACGCGGGGATCTCCTATCTGCAGCAGGATGATTCATAGGCCTCTCAGCAACATGCAGTAGACAGTCAGTGGAGTTCATATCTAAGAGTTGCAATTATTGACTTGAGCCTAGATTTTTAACTCAGATATTTGAGGTTTTTTTTTTAATGTTTTCTTAGATATATTTCTTTACTTACATTTCAAACGTTATTCCCCTTCCTGGTTGCAAAATTATTGAAAACGTACCAGGTAAATTTTTAGATACCAAGTTAATTTAATATTAGTTTGATATCTTATATCAAATTAAATTTGAAATTATTATAATCAACTGACACCAGTTGCATCAATGAGAACATTTTCTCTGGTTCCAACCATGTTTGAGAGTTTTGTTCAATTCCACTCCATTCTTTACTATGTCTCCACAGAAGTACTTATTTGTATATATGATCCATCGCCTATTTTTTAGTTGATATTTTAAATTATTTGTTTTAATTTTGAAAACGGCACTAATCAGCTTTCTGCCACTTATGCTATATATTTATGTAAATTGGCATTATCACAACGACAATTACAAAAATCAAAACACTAATAAACTGAAAATTTTGAATATTTACTCTATGTTCTGCAGTGTCAAATATTTAGCTAAGTTTTTCTTTTTTGTGTAAAAATAAACACAACTACCTTAGTATGCAAAATTTAACCAACCATAAAGCTCTATTTATACAAAGAATTATTTTAAATAAATTTTTTATTTATTATTGGAAAAAAATTATTTGTTTTATTTTGGGTTCATAATTACATCATTTTACAGTCCCCTTTTTTTCTTCCAAATCCTCTCACATGCCTCTCCATACTCTGTATCCAATACATGGTCTCCTTTTTCATTAACTGTTGTTATTTATGTATAAATAAAGCAAATATATATAAATATATGTAGATATGTGTATATGTGCAAATACATTTATATGTTCCATTAATACGTAAGTATTCACTGCTCAGTCTGTATAACTTCAATTAATGCATATTTTCAGGGCTGATCATATGGTATTGGATAACCAAGTAATGTGCTTTGCCCTGCAGAAAACAATATTTTTACACATAATTCCTCAGTTGATTATAGTTTTTTATGTGTAAGCTACAGCAAAAGTAGTTGTGAGTCCTGCTCTAGGTACTGGATTTGTACTCTCTCTCTAAGAGTGTTAAGCATGCTTAACCACTAAGCTATCTCCTCTACCACTATAAATAAGACATTGTTTTAAATACACTGCCAAGTATTATACTTTAGCTTAAGTTTATGGTCAAGAGAAAAATCATTTGCTTAAAAAAGAATGTCTGAGTATCAAATATCTCTTAGAAATGAGTCTTATTCTATTACTGCTGGGTAAATTTAATTTAGACAGAACTTTTGTGTCTTCATGAATAAATCAAACTTTAATCAGTATAAGAAAATTGTGAAAGGAAAGATGTTTACAAAAGGCACCAGATTCTAAGGAGACGCTGAGATTTTCAACATTTTAATGAAAGAAATACAAGATGTGGTATATACAGCCTAGCAAACTGAATAAGGCAATGCTCACAGAGGTGGGAAAAATTATTGCAAAATTAGGATCATATAACAATGATTTTTAAATTCCCAAGGATTCTGTTACCCATACCAACTAGTAGTCAAGGATACTGTAACCCATCAACATAAGAATTTTAAGGTCAAAGACCTAGAAGAGAGGCTAAGAACCCTTCTTATTTGATGGAAATGTCCTAAACATTAGTGCATAAATCTAAGGCATTATGAAACATCATCTATCTAAATTGCCAAAAAGTATGTTATGTGTGAGTAATAGAACTGGAAAGAAGTTTGGCCTTTTAGGAATTAATATAATATAAATTTTACATAGGGTACACATTTGGCTGAGCTTTGATTTTAGTAAAATGCACCAATGGTGTTTCAATCTAATGATATATGAATGTCTTTGAGAGTAAAATTCAAAATATGACAAATATACAACCATACACAGATATGGTTATGACTTGTAGTTAGCAACTCTATTCATGCTACACTACTTATCAATTCCTTTTTTTTTTTTTTTTTTTTTTTTTTTTTACAATCCATGGTTTGGTCAGAAGAAAACATTTTCCTGATGGAGGCTGCTCAGTGTTCTAGGTGCTGTGCTCCTCCTCCTTGACAAAGGAGAAAATTACACAGTGCTTACCGTTTGTGAAACATATTTAGTTCCTGTTCTTAAGTGACATAGATCCATGCATTTAACCTATGTCCAAGCATACAATGCAATCATTGTCAATTTAATGATCCTTGTAGTTTCAAGTAAAGTATCTTCATGACCAATTTGAAAGATTTATATGGTTTTGTTGTGTTCTGAAGCTCTCATTGGAAAATTGACACAGATCGTATAGTGGAACCATGGGGCTGTGATAAATACTAAGGCCATCACCATAAACGGTAATTACTAGCTTAAACACTCATTTGTTCTAATAAAATAAAACCCGCCATTTACCTCCAATTTCTAACTGTGAAATGCATGGCCTTGCCTTGAGCAGCAAGTGAGGTTTTGCTATACTTGTTAGGGATGTACATGCATAATAAGCAAAACCCTAAAGAAACCAACAAGAGTTTCTGGAGTGAATGATGCTGCATTCCAAGCTGCATACATGAAACAATAGCATCTCTCTTATTATCTCAACTACTGATGAGTCTCGTTATGGAGGACAATAGAGAGGAAGCTGATGAATGTGAGGATTAAGAAAGAGAAACAAGAGATTAAGTCCAGTCTAAGTGGTGAAATGTAGTTGAATGGTTTAGCAAACTTTTTACATAATCCCTTTAAAATAGTATTTCAAGTGATATAGTTACTCAGAATGAAATGCACACTTCCATAGAGTGAATTTAACTCAGGATTCTCCTGGGGAATCGGGCAGGAGAAATGGTGCACATGGTACATGTACTTATGTGATGAACTTCCTGATTTGTCTGCAAATGCTTTTTAAGTATTTCACATTGCTATGCTGTCCTCTTCATTGTCTTACCTCACTATACTGTAATCTTTAGTGAGGTAATTCTTAAATGATAACTTTTATAATTTAGGCAAGCATAACCACTATTTTTCTTAAAGTTTATTACTATATAAGGAAAATGCATTTCAAATAATAGGGAAGTAAGTAAAGGATGAAATAATTATTTATTATCCATAGATATAAGTTCAAAGTTTCAAAAGTATTTTATAGTTCTTGTGAACAAAACCAAATAGGAAACTCTTATATTATATAATATATCACAATTTGATTACACAGAATTTAAACTTGCCAATTATTTTCATTTTCTTAAATTCTATGACTTCTTGTTGCTTAAATCATGCATTATATTTCTAAAGTATGTTGGAAACATTACCTATAGCATGCTGCTTAGTGATTATATATATATATATATATATATATATATATATATATATATAGTATGTTTTCTATGGAAACATTCATGCTTCTGCTTAACCCCTTAATTTCCATTCAAAACATTCCAAATAACTTCCATAAACATTGAATGGGAAATAGTAGAGCTCAGATCACTGTCCTGAAATCTGTGAGTACCTTAAATGAAGATAAATAATACAGAAACCTAATTATCTTAGCAATTAGTAAAGAAAAAATGTATATTGCTGCACAGAATTTGTTCTCAGGATCATGCTGAAGGAAATCTTTCTGATCTAGCAATACTCCTCATTCCTGAAAAAATATGTCATCACTACATGAAAAAATTCTGAAAATCATTTTAAGATCAGGTGACACAGAAATTAATCATATGAAGGTTGTAGTGATTTTGTTTTTTTGACATCTCTGCATCTTCACCTGAGAAATCCAAATATTGGGGGGGTGGATTTTATCCCTCTAAATTAGCTCTACTTAAAACAATGACAAAAAATTTTAAGGAAATTATACATATAAAAACAATGTTTATTTAATATATAACCAAAATCCAATATATGAAAACAGCTACAGTTTAATTTTTTATTATAAAATAATAATTCATTTAAAATTTTCTCTAGGATAGATTCAGAAATGGGTTGAAATGGAGGGTCTGGACCACCTTCTACAAAGTACTGACTCAGCCAGTAAATTCCAGAAATGCTGAATCCCTATAGAAAAGTCACAATCCTCATTTGTATCAATAGGGCTCTGGCATAGCCTCTCAGGAGACATCCACATCAGGTTCCTGTCAGCAAGCACTTCTTGGCATCAACAATAGTGACTGCATTTGGTGATACAATATGGGATGGATCTCCAGGTAGGGCAGTCTCAGGATGACTTTTCCTTCAGCAGCTAACCATTGTACTGAACAAGTGGACCCTAATGGAGGAGTCAAGAGAAAACACTGAAGGAACTGAAGGGGTTAGAAATACCATAGGAAGAACAACAATATCAACCAACCAGACCCCACCAATGCTCCCAGGGACTAAACCACCACCAAATTAGTATACGCCGAGGGACCCATGACTCCACAGCCACATATGTAGCAGTGGATGGCATTGTTTAGCATCAGGAGGAGGGAAATCTCTTGGTCCTGTGAAGGCTCATTTCCCCAATGTAGAGTAATGCCAGGGCATTGCGGTTGGGGTGGGCAGGTGGGAATGGGAGCGTCCTCGTAGAAGGAGGGGAGGGGGAGGGAAAATGGAAGGGGGGGTAAAAGAATAACATTCATAGATCTCTCCTGAGAGACACAACCAGAACATATCAAATACAGAGGTCAACGCTAGCAACAAACCACTGAACTGAGAACGGGACCGCCATTGGAGGAATTAGAGAAAGGATCAAAGAACTGAAGGGGCTTGCAACCCCATAAGTAATATAAGTAATGCTAACCAACCGGAACTTCCAGGGACTAAGCCACTACCCAAAGACTATACATGGACTGACCAAGGGTTCCTACTGCATATGTAGCAGAAGATGGCCTAGTTGGGTACCAGTGGAAGGAAAAGCCCTTGGTCCTGTCAAGGTTGGACCCCCCAGAGCAGGGGAATATCAGGATGACATGGGTGGTAAGCGGAGGTGGATGGGGGGAACACCCTTATGGGAGAGGGGTAGAGTATAGGGAGCTTATGGACAGGAAACCGGAAAAGGGAATAACATTTAGAAAAGAAGAAGAAGAAGAAAAGAAGAAGAAGAAGAAGAAGAAGAAGAAGAAGAAGAAGAAGAAGAAGAAGAAGAAGAAGAAGAAGAAGAAGAAGAAAGAAGGAGGAGGAGTAAGAAGAAGAGGAAGAGGAAGAAGGAGGATGGTAAGGAGAATGAGAAGGAGAAGGCAGAGGAGGAGTAGGAGAAGGAGAAGGAGGAGAAGAAGAAGAAGAAGAAGAAGAAGAAGAAGAAGAAGAAGAAAGAAAGAAAGAAAGAAAGAAAGAAAGAAAGAAAGAAAGAAAGAAAGAAAGAAAGAAAGAAAGAAATCAAAGAAGGAAAAAAATAAAGAAAAGTCAGCAATCATCCTGGAACTGAAACAAAGCAGTCCCACTCTCTTGTTAGATTGCCTGTGGTTGAAATGGGCATAACTTCTCAAGTGCTATTCTACTAACCATCCCCACCTGAACCCCGACCTGCTACACCAACTATGGCACTTGCTCCACTCTGATGCTGGGTATATATAATGTTCTACATAGCATCACAAATGAGTACAGACATCATTGGCCAGAAACAGGCCTGCAAAGAGCTACCCTGGCTGAGGATAACTTATAGCAAATTGTGTGAAGTGCATCCTCAGCTAGCGATTAGATAGAAAATGGCTGAAACTCAGAAGAATCTGACAAAGAGGAGGCCAAGTTGGAGGATGAATCTACATCAGGGAAGTTGGGATACAATTGGCACTCACTATCCTGATGCCAGATCATATTCCAAATTTTTTCACCTGAAGTTGTAAGCAACAGATTGAATATAAACAGGTAAAGGGCCACAAATGGTCATTAAGAGAATAGGAACTTCAGTGGCATACTTTCTTCAGGTATTCAATGATCTGTGTAGGATCATTGAATGGGACAGGCTGACTCCATGACAGTCTTCAAATTGGCAGTCCAGTTGACTAGACCTAAGAAATAGGCAAGTCAGTTTCTAGAAAATCCCGAGACTTCAGGTAGCTAGTCAGAAACTATCATGCTATCAGAAGCTACCCAGTCACGGGGCAATGGGTCAGCAACAGTTCCAGACCTCCCCAGCAACATTTCCAGACCCCAAGTCCCAGTAATGGAATGTCCCTAGAGATGGAGTAAAATAAAGGCCACTTACCCTAAGCCCCTAATGTGTTTTAAACGGGGCCTTTGAACTCACTTGTCTGTCTTTCTATTTTGGTAATGAGAGACCCCGGCATGTTGCAGTTCTGCAGAATATAACACTCTTTGCTTTTACATACTACTTGAGTCTGGGGGATCCTTCTTCAGCGAATCACAGACCCTTACACATGAAGATATACGCCTGTATGTCAAGGTGATTCAACATGAATGGTTCAGGGAAATTCCCTAAACTACATTCTTCTCTCTTCATCTAAATTTCTCTAGAGGCTACTTTGAAATTTCAAATAAAATCCTGGGGACTTGGTGAGCTGGTGGGTGGTATTTTAAAATTCATGCATACAAGCCTCAGAAGGATAAGGGGGAAGGGTGGAAAGGTAGAATACAAAGGGAGAGTGGTTTATATACAACAATTAGAATAGTCTTCATTCTCCTCAAATTAATTCCAACCTGAAATCTTGAATTGTTGTCAATTGCTTTGTTATTTTTTTTTAATTTTGGGATGTATTTTATACCACCTGCAAACATACAATCTGTGAACTTACCAAGATTCTTAAACGAAGCGTATAGAAGAAAGTTGTATTGTATCACTGTTATATTAGATTCGAAAAAATCTTATAGAAAATTCAGAGTGTTTTCTGTTAATGACTTGGCAATGTGTTTTCCTAATTTAGAGAGCTTTGTGATGAGGATAATGTATGGGTAGCCAGATGACTTCATGCATAAATTAATGAAGGGGTTATTTAAAGAGTAGATAGAATGTACTTGAATATACATATATTTATATATTATATTGTTATTTTAACTCTGCACTCTAACATCTAAAGAAAGACTTTAACAGCATGCACACAAATAGTGAGGAGATACTAAAAGATTCTGTCATACCATTTTGGCATGACTGTAAATTTAGGCTATATTAAAATAAACAGAAAATTACAGTTATTAATTCACATGTTTATTAACTGAAAACCTTGTTTTTATATTGCTTTATTTCGTGGGTTTGCTGGTGGTGAGAAAGAAAAGAAACAGATCAACAAGGAAAGCAAAAAGGGAGAATGGTAAAATTATTTTGTTGATAAGGCTTTATTTTTTAAAACTACTTTCAAATTCATTTGGGTAATAAAGTTCATGGAGGTTGAGTTTTAAGAAATAAGAAATTGAAGGAATAACAGAAGAAATAATAAATGGAGGTTCTCATCCAACAAGTTAGTCTGCAAACATCTCTTTACAAAGGAGACATTTAGATGACCTTAGTAAAATGAAATAACACATAAATAGGTAACACTGACTGTACTATGACAAAATATATAGGAACATATTATCAAGCAAGAAAGTGATTGTACCATACAGAAACCTAAAAATATCTCACAGTCATCTTGGAAGCGGATTAAAATGTGAGAGGTATTCTATTAGACACTCTTTAAATCAAAACTTAACTATAGATTTCTTCACTGCAATCCTACAGGTAAGGGGGAGGGTTATAGCTGTGCAAATGGATGTGAAAAGGGTTAAGGGACTTGATCAAGTTGGCTCAGTTACTAAATGGTTGAATTAAATGCAGGTCAACCTGACCCTGAAGCCCATAAAGAATAGGTTTTGTAAAAGCAATATTTTCTGACTAATTGTTGCTTCTGAACAAAATAACGTAATTAATGGAACATAAGAATAAGTCCAAAAATAGGTAATAATTGTTCAAAGTAAGGAACAGCTTGATTTAAAGTAACAAAGAGGTCGCCGTGCACCAAGTAGAATTAATGGAAAACCTAAAGCCCAAAAACACACCCCTGATAAACTGCACTTGTAAACTCTGAAGAAAACATGATTTAAGCAATTCTATCTTTTTCAAAAAATAAATTCCTAGAAAAATGAATGTGCTAATTCATTAGGATTTTTCCAGGTAGTAAAATCCTACAGAAAATGTTAGTATTCCTTTAGTATCATTAACTAGATAAGCCACAGAACTAGAAAAAACCAAATGCTTTGTTCTGCTAAAGAAACATAACAATAAAAAGAGTCCTTGTGATATTCTTCTGAATCCATAGATCAGTGTCTTGTGCAACCATCATGGTCATAGACGCTTCCTCTTTCTGCAGATGGAAACTAATACAGGAAACCACAACTGGACAATGTACATATAGAGACCTTGTACCACTAAGTTCTAAATGAGAGATCTTCATCTAATCCTTCCATTCATGACTAACAGAGGAGAAGGCTCTCATAGGAAAGGAGAGGAAGAAAGACTGTAAAAGCCAGTGGAATGGATAAACAACAGCAAGAACAACAACAGCAACACAACAAGGAAACAATGTCTTCCAGAGGAAAAAAAAAAACAAAACAAAACAAACAAGCAAAAGGCTGATGTGAACACACAGAGACAGAAGCAGCACATACATGGTTGATCACGTTCAAGCCAGACAGCTCTGAGAGAGGAAGGCCCCATACCTAAACTAGCAGCCATCTCTGATGCTAACCACTTGCAAGGGAAAAAATATTTTTCTCCAATGGATCAGTCAATAGCCCATATAAAATTAACTCTAAGCTCTTTGTCTTCTAAAGGGTAAGGTACCCTTGGCAAACATCTGTCTCCAAAAATGTTTACATTATGATCCGTAAACAATGGCAAAATTACAGTTATGAAGTGGCAATGAAAATAATGTTATGATTGGGTGTCACCACAACATAAGTACATGTATTCAAGGGTAATTAGGAGGGTTGAGAACTACTATGTTAATGCTTTGTTTGAGTAGTTCTTATGTTACTTGTCTTTGGATCTTCTCTGATGCTCCCTGAGCCTTAGGATCACAAACTGTGCTGATATGTATCAGTTTGGCTTGAGCATTTGTGGTGGCTGTTTTTGGTTTCAACTTGAGTACATGTGTAATGAATGAAAACATAAGCGACTGGGCATACCAATGAGTGGTTTTCTCAACTGGATCATTTGAGATAGTATAACACCTGGGCCATACATTCTTGTGAGAGTACCTTTAAAGAGACACAGAGAAGGAAACTCTCACTGTTTGCCTTTTGTCTTTACTCTCAGTAGCATCATCTACCCCGATTTTCGGTCATTTTCTCACAGGTATTAGAATGAACTTTTTTATTATAACATTGACTGACCATCAGCAGCTCTCGAGGACTCCCTCAGGACTCCAGGACCAGATTGGGACGCTGAGACACACAGTCTCATGAACTACACAGCTGCGGACACACTGGCTTTTCTTTCAGATGATAGCCGACATCTTACGATGCCTATTATATCCTGTAAACCATTCTAATGCAGCTCACATGGTCAGTTGCTCTGTGTTTTGTCTAGTTGTTTCTTCTGTAATTGTCTCTACTTCTTGGATGAGGGGTGAGAGCTTCATTTACCCGTGTGTATAAGAATAGTATTTTGAATGCAGTTAGAATTTATAAAAGCTTAGGAAGCTGTAATAGTAGGTTTTCATCTGGGATTCATGACATCAGTTGTCACAAATGACTGGGTAGATTTACAGTGGCACTCACGACTGCCCTCCTATTTAGCAGGCTTTAAGACCAAAATCTGTTGGCTATCCCAAAGATTTGAGGGACACTATTCCAACACCAGTTGTATTTGTCTCTGCTAAAAACATTTATGTATTCTAGGTATCACAGCTAGGTAGGATTAACTAGTGAATGAGTTTCTCTCTTGTGGATTTACACTGTACTTTCCAGTATTATGGAAGCTAGTCCTCAGGTAGGAGGCTTTGGTTTCCTTTACAGCTCAATGCCACTGAGTCCAGCATCTATGTGCAAAAACTCACCTTCAACCTATAGTCTATATTGTTTGAAAAGTCTCTTGGTCACCCTTGTCAGCAACTTAAAAATAGATTTTTCCCTCCTGACACTGGGTTTTTGTTAGATAATTTATGGTTCTAGGAAACGGTACACCCTAAGTGGGGCTATTTTATTAAAGCAACTATGTATTTATATACATAAGCTTACCTGTATTATATATAATTTTAGGTGAAGACAACTTAATATGGCTCCTTGTAGCTTTTCCAAATCTCCTCGTTGTCTTTATCCTCACTTCTGCTTCTCCATTTCTGGACCTACTTGCCTTTCCTGTGTAAGTTTGGGTCTCCCTTCTTTTGTCTCTTTTTGTCCTTCACACCACCTCTTCCTGAAACACATAATTCTATTATAATTATTAGGTAGCCACCATACAGATCTCAATTAAGTTGTAATCAACAAATGCCTATCTAGTCCTTCTCACAACTCTCAAGGGCAGTAAAAATAAGAGAAATATGGGTAGCTATCCCAGCCAAAAATAACCTAAAGAAACAGGATCACTAAATGTAATCTGTGCCTTGGAAAAAAATGCTGAATCACAAAAAAAAATTAGAGAGAATTGATAAAAATTAATAATAGCATAATGATTTGCAACTATTTTTAAAAGATATCATTTGTCGGTGAAAATGTCAAAAACCAGGAATGTTTTCATACTCATTGTTTTTTTTGTAGATCAATTCACTTAATTAATTAATTAATTAATTAATTTTACAATTGAAAATTCTCTACTCTGAAAAGTCTTCAAAAGAAACATTTTTGGCATCAAACTGTTGTGGAATATAATAATAAATTATATTAAGAATTAAATTGGATTTTAAAAACAAGTACTAAGATACTGTATAAGATTGATTTTAGGCCACATGCATATGAAATATGACCTGTTTTTCCTTGAATCATAGACTTCACCCATAAGATAGTTTAATGCACACAAATGATAGTAGTATAAAATACGGAAAATATAATTAATTAGAAGCCTTTCTGATTTCAAGTATTTCAGATATGTGCTACCCAAATGTCCACATTGTTTCTCAAATAAGATGATTACTGATACATACCATGATAAATCTGAATTATTTACTCTAAAACTCACATCATTTTTATTATATTTTGTTTTTTAGTGATATACAAAAATTCACCTTCTAAGCTTATTTTACTTCAGTGTCCTTTTACATGCAGGCAGAATATTCTGATGCCTGTCATATTTGAAATCACTCTTTCAGTTTTTAGCTCCTTAATATCAGCCACAACAGACAATCATTTCTTTAAACATTGCTTTATCCTAAGCAGAGATGACAGAAAGGATAATGAGATGCTATTATTTATTCTCGAAGATACTAGTGTTTTTGAATTGAAAGACTACAGATTTGCTGTATTTGTTGCTGTGGCAGACTCTCTGAAGGAACATAGATTGTTTTAGTGTTTACTTGATTAGTCTGATCAAATTTCTTGGACTACTCAGTAGGTGCTCACTGTCTGATTTTTATATATTTATCCTTAAAAGGGAACAAGTAACAGACTCATAAATAAGTTTACATGAGTTGCCTGTCATGGATACTAAACTATCTCTACCTTGAGAAGTAACAGATATTTGGTGCTCTATAATCCAATGCATTAAGAACTGGGCTAGCAATGAAGGCGCAAAGCACCTCATGTCTGTTCTTTAAGCAACAGTATTTACATACTATGAGCGAATGTGAAAACGAATGCCAGAAATAAGTGTGACACATCATACCTTAAACATGAGCATGTTTGTGAGTGACAGACCTTGCACAGACTGTGCAGTATGAGGTCTTTTGTTCATTTACTGTTTGTTAATTAGTCTCAGTGTGGTTTGAACATAAGGAGGCCAAGAGTATGTATGCATGCTCGGTGAGTGAATTCAAAGCTGCTGTACAGATGGGGAAATGAACTAACGAAATTATAATGAATTATTTTGGATTAAATTAAATTAATATTGTTGGCCTGCTTTTATAAAACTAAAATAAATAAGTGACCTCTTTTCATTCCTCTTACCCTGGATACTTTAATATTAATCCTATCTTTTGTCATTATTCTGTCTTTTGTCTGCCTGTTTGTGCTGCTTTTTATGGGACTTTTAATGGAAACATGTAATGTGATCAATTATATGACTGTTGTTTCTAGGATATATATGTTGTGTGAGGGAGGTTATGATTTCATAATATGACTATGTTTAAATGATCAGATTATTGTCACTAGTGGAATATTCTTTAGAAAAAGATTTGGCAAAGGAGGTAAATATTTTTAAAACATTTTGCTTGTAAAAAATTTTTGAAGAATTAATGAAAACTAAAAGAAACGTATTTTTACATCTATAATATGAAACATACTGTTCTAAGAAAGGTGAAAGCATGTTTTCAGTCACAGAAACATGATAACACTGTTCTAGTTGCCTCTAACATTTTCTTCAGCAAGAACAACAATGAAGAGCAATGGTAAGTATAGATAAGTCAAATAAAACTTGAAATATAGTATGTTTTTACAGTCAAATGTTTGTTATGTTTGGATGGGTTTTGCAATATGTTTGTGATGGCTAACCTTGGTTGTCGATGTGACATAGCTTGAAACATGCATTTGAACTAGGAATGTAAATTCAAAAGCTGCTACCTTCAGGTTAGCTTGGAAGCATATCTTTGTGGGCATGTCATGGAAAGTCATTTGATGTAGTGGCTCTGCTCTGGGTAAGGCATTGAGTCCCCCCCCCAACCCCCCGTACAAATTAGCCTGGGCAGTAGAAGAAACTCTGATCCTGAGCCTGAGAACAAACCAGTATACAGAGTTCTGACTCTCAACTTCCTGTTCTCCCATCCCACAAGGGACAACTGTGTTCTGTAAGATAAGATAGTCCACCTACCCCAAAAAAGGATACATTGAGTTTGACTTTGCTAAGGATGCTCCATAATATATGGCTTTATAATCATTTTTTAAAACTTTAAGAAGTATTTGTTTTAAATACCAAAAAGTCCTTTAAATATTTTATATTTATCATTTTACTTATTCAGTTTATATCCCACTCACTGCCACCCTCTGAGTCATCCCCTCCTTCTCCATCCTCTTCCCTCTGAGCAGGTAGGAGCCCTCTGAGTAGTCCTCATCCCTGGCACATAAAGTCTCTGTGAGGCAAACCACATCCTTTCCCACTGATGCCAGGCAAGAAAGACCAGCTAGAAGAACATATCCCATGTATAGGCAGCAGCTTTGAGGACAGTCCCTGCACAAGTTGTTCTGGACTCACATGAAGACCATGCTCCACTTCATATATATATATTTATATATATTTATAGTATATATATATATATATGCTTAATGCAAACTGAATCCAGGAACAATATAAAACATCATCCATCATGATCAAGTAGGCTTATGCTCTAAGATCAACAATAGGGAAATGGGACCTCATAAAACTGCAAAGCTTCTGTAAGGCATAGGACACTGTTAATAGGACAAAATGTCAATCAACACATTGGGAAAAGATCTTCACCAATCCTACATCTGATAAAGGGCTAATATCCAATAGATACAGAGAACACAATTTTCAATTCTTTCTTTTTTTCCCCATGTCTTCCATCTAACTTTGGTCTGTGATTAGTGACTTGTCTGTTGTTTGGTGTTGTCTGATCTGTCTGTGAGTTGTGCCTCTGACTAGCAAGGAATATTGCTGCTGAAAAAGTGACCTCGTTGATGTGAGACACTTTTTGGTTGGGATAGTGTTGGCACACTTTGGACTAGATTATGCCAATTCTATCTTGTTGATAGTTGCAATTGTCATTCTCCCATTCTAACATATGCAACATTCATAAGGTCAGAGACAAAAAATTAATTGCTTAATTTCATATTTGAGACTTCTTGCATTCTCATCCGCTGGTTAGTTCTAATTTTTATTAAAATCCCCACTTACTCCTCTACCTGACCTCACTCATAATAAAGGGCACTGCTGCCTCCTGTTGATCCAAAGAAGGTAAACCAGTTCTGGAACTTAGTGCCTTAGGCTAATTTAGTCTACTCTTCTTTAAGAGCCTCATATGAAAGTTAGTTGTTATTTCATAATTTTCGCTATGAAACACATTCTTTGTCATCATTGGACATCCTAAGGATGGTGAGAATAGAGGGATATTAGTATCTATTAAACATTACATTTTGCCAATTCCTTCTAGCACTTCCTGTAAAGACAGCAATTAATACTTACAATGCTTTCACACTTAGTTGACTGATTATTATATTATGGGAGGATAAATACTAAAGTTAAACTTTTAGATTAACTATGTGATTAACATGATCGTAAGACATTCATTTCATCTTCCTTCCATCCCATAAAACAATCTGCACAGTACAATAAGAAATATTGTTTTATCTAGATAGAGAGAGGACAAAATTACTTAAGATATGAAGGTGATTCTAACAAGGACATCTAGCAATGAGGGATCCAGAGTTGCACCTGCTCAGCATGGTGTCTATGCAAGGCTTCCAGTGGCGAGATTAGGTTGCATACAGCTGAGTTGTTGGTCAAGGGACTTTCACGGAAATCCACAATCAATTCAGGATGTTTGGAAGAGAAAAGTGTTCCTCTCTACAAATTACAGTGTAGGCTTTATTGCTTAGTATAATAGCACATTGACTAATTGATCATGGAGAAGTTAAGCTGGTGAATGAACGGAGGCCTCCCTTATATGTTCTAGATTCTCTAATGTAGGAAGGTACTCTACAGGCTACTGAAAAAGAAATGTAGACACTTAACAAGCCACAAAAACCTTGTCATACAATCTGTGCAGCCTGCTTAATATCATAACACAATAGTGGCACAGAACTTGTGAGAGTAGCCAATTAATGTCTGATTTGACCTAAGGCTCACTCAACCTGAATAAACCCCTACTTGACGATGGGTAACCAAGAAAAAGAGACTAGATGGCACAGAGACATAGAGTAAAACCAAACACTCCTTACTGGTTAAAAACAATTCAATAAAATTGATTTCTAATGATATTCCTCTATTCTCACTGACCTGTGCCTTATCCAGTCATTACAGAAAGGCTTCCTCCAGCATTAGATGGGAACTGATGCAGATACCCATACCCAGATATTATGCTGAGAATGTCTAAATTAGAGATCTCCATTAAACCCCTCCCATTGGAGCTCACGGAATACTGTGGAAGAGAGGCAGAAAGACTGAATATGCCAGAGGGGATGGAGGACAACTGGAAAACAAGGCCTCTGAAGTAAAAAGCATTGGTTCCCCAGACACTGGTGTAACAAATGCATGGTCCAAATGGTCTACACGAGGTCGTCTCTCACACTTGGGCCTCTCATTATCCTGATGGGAAGTTGCCGTGTCTAAACTTCAATATGAAAGCATTTGCTTCACCTTATTATATTTTATTTTGTTGTTTTTGGTTATTATCTTTCAGAAGCTTCTAATGAGAGCCGAGGGATTTAGTTTAGGGATAAAGGACAGAAATTGGGTGGAACTGGTAGAAGCAGAGTCCGAGGAAATAATAATCTGGATATATTATATGAGAAAAGAAACTATTTTCAATAATGGAGAAAGGGTTTTAAAAACAGATTTGAGTGACTAGACGTGTACTCAGAAAAGATGTAGTGTTCTTAATAATGTTGAAAACATTTCAGGTTTTTTACTGAAAGTACTCATTGACACTCTCAAATCCCTATTTCAAATTATTAGTAACTACTTCAATTTGTCTAACAGACACATTGTGGAACAATGTAATTTTTCTTATAGCCATTAACTCAATTAATTTTTCTTCTTCACCAATCTCTAGATTGAAGGCTGCTCTCCTTCTTTCATTATCAACTCATTCGTTCCACAAATGTACCAAGACTCACTCCCATCAATTTAAATCTGGTAAAAGTATTGACATATTCACAAAAGCATGTTCTTTTCATTAACATTGAGATAAAATCCAATGTGCATGTCTAATTTTCAAGCCCAAATAAATAATACAAATGCAATCATCAAATAGAACTGTGTACAACTCTTATTTCCAGAGAGCCAAGCTTGTATTTACCTCCAGTATATTGTCATAGTAATCATTTTAAACATTCCTGTATTTTTCCATTACATAAACTCAAAAGCATATGTTTAATAGAATGCATCATGACTATAATATCAAAAAATTTAAATGTGATAATTAGGTCTTACTTAGATATAAATATACATTGTGTAATATTTAAATCAGGATAACTATCTATCTGCTCAAAAACTTATTTTTTCTTAAAATTTTAAGAGTTTCCAACAACATATTTTGAGCAAATTCACCCTTATAGTTCTTCCCAGAATCTCTCTCCTACTCTACACACCCAATTTTATTTCTTTTCTTTTTTAACTCATCAAAACCATTTGTGCTGTCCAAATATTCTGAGATGTGTGATCTTCTACTGAATCATTTTCCACTTAGCAAGCACTATCCTTTTAGAGAAATCTGACTTTCCCTTTCCCAGATACTAAAAGTTGCCCCCATAGTTCCTTGAAACAAGACTTTGTGCTCAAGTCATTTCACTATGCTGGCATTAGATATGGCTTGTGCTTATACATGTCTTGTGCAAATGCTAAGCATTCATATGTGCAAATGCCTTGACATATCCACATGATGAAGTTTTTTTTGTAGTCATCTACCACATCTGCCTCTTTTATTCTGTTTTCTCATCTATTCAAAGACCTCTGAGCCTTCTAAGGGTGGTTATGGTATATATGATCCATTCTGCAGCTCTTTCCTTTTTTTCCTGAAACTTGTCCCAAAGTGGATCTCTTTGTTAGTCATCACCTACTGCTATTAGAAGTTTCTCTGACAAGAATTGAGGGTATGTGAATCTATACATATAATAAAGAGTCATTAGAAGTTTTAGTACCATTTATATTGAGCAAGATAATGTCATTGGGTTCTTCAGTAGAGACTATGACCTGTCTAGACATCTGGGTCCTTTCTAGCTTCTGTCTATTATAAATAAGGTTGCTATAAACATAGAAGCATGTGTCTTGCCGAGGAGTGGTATAGCTGGGTCCTCAGGAAGTACTATGTTCAATATATTGAGGAACTGTCCAGACTGATTTCCAGAGTGATTGTACCAGTTTGCATTCCCACCAACAATGGAGGAGTGTTCCTATTTCTTGACATCCTAGTCAGTATCTACTGTCACCTGAGGATTTGATCTTAGCCATTCTGACTGGTGTGAGGTAGAATCTCAGGGTTGTTTTGATTTGCATTTCCCGGATGACTAAGGATGTCAAATATTTCTTTAAGTGCTTCTCAGCCATTCGATATTCCTCAGTTGAGAATTCTTTGATAAGCTCTGTACCCCATTTTTAAATAGGGTTATTTGGTTTTCTGGAGTCTGACTTCTTGAGCTCTTTGTCTACATTGGATATTAGCCCTCTATCAGACATAGGATTGGTAAAGATCTTTTCCCTATCTGTTGTTTGTCATTTTGTTCTATTGACAGTGTTCTTTCCCTCACAGAAGCTTTGCAATTTTATGAGGTCCCTTGTCGATTCTTGATCTTAGAGCGTAGCCATTGGTGTTCTTTTCAGGAAATTTTCCCCAGTGCCCATGTGTTAGAGACTCTTTCCCACTTACTATTGACCCGAAGAATTCCACCAGAAAACTCCTAAAAACTTCAGCAAAGTGGCTGGATATAAAAGGTGTCCAGGAGGAGGTATGGGATGTGAAACATTTGGACTGTGTACCAGGAGGGGAATCAAACCTGAAGTGTAAAAACAAAGACAAATAAATTAATAATAATAATAATAATAATCATAATAATAATAGATAGTGATAATAGACAATCATTGGACTAAAATGTTTTCTGTCTCATGAATAGAATACTTAAAATGATGGAGGCATTTATTTAACTGTTTCTCCATCATATTTACACAGAAATTACTTGTCTACAGTTGAAATGATGGAAGCTATCGTAAGCATTCTTTTTATTTCTTTTTTCTTATTATTGCTTATATATAAATTGTTTGGAAGGAAACTGTATACAATATCTTGCAGTGAATAGTGCATTAGTAGAACATACCTTCTTTATCAGTGTTATTTTACGTAACGGAATCTGTACATCTGTCTACTATTTTTGTATAGCTACTTCCTTATTTTCATTGCTATTTGATGGTGTTCATAGTTAGGTATAAACCATAGAACAAATCTAGTATAGATCACTAAGACAGAAGTTATTAATTCTTGGTCAACATGTTAGAAATAGAGAAAGTTGATTAAGATTATGAGAGGTTTCAAGAGAATTCTCATGTTCCAATTGGAGGGAGATAGTGTCTAGAGAGCTCAGGGGACTACACAGATCCTGGAGGCTGACAAGGTCAGAATCACTTTAGGATGAACACTAGTGACAGTCGTCTGCAAACCTTCAGTCTTACTCAATTTGCATAGTTTCAGCTTATGGGGGCAACTACCCTCTGCTTTTCTTGTTGGAGGACCACAGGTACTCAGGTCAGTGACAACTCTTTGTCCAGTATACTTTTATTAGTCCCACCTTTAATTTGAGCCTCAAACTTAGAATACTCCAAAGTCACATACTATGCTATTTAATGAAGATGACATTCTTGAGAGTACAAAATAAATGATGTAGAATGCCTATCAGCCTTGGACATTGTTTGAGTTTCCATACAAGGTGTTAGGAAAAGGGATGACTTTAATAACATACAATGAGGGAGATGTTTGTGGTGATGAACTTTCTCTAATTTCATCATAGACTTAAGTTGGTATAATCAATGGCATGAAATACACCTATGTGTACATTTTACAATGGCAACGGGCAGGTTTGTCACTATATGAAAATTATGTGAAGCATATTAATTTGCAGTATCTGGAACTGCTGTTCTATGCTTCAGCTAATTATGAAAATATGACATCAAAATAAAAAGCAATAAATAATAAACATTTACTTAAATAAATCTTTGTATTTCCTTCCTCTGTCCAACACTGACTAAAAAGTAATCAATGGATACGTTCATGATAGTTAGTTATAGGATGTTTGAGAGTTACAATTTCCTCAGTCCGAGGAAAGGCTGAGTAATAATGTGAATAAAATGAAGAAAATAACTTAATAAATGAAAAGTAAAGCAGAAAGCCTTTCTAGTATATATCAATAATATTAAACTTTATATTTAAAAATACAGTAGCAAAACAATTTGTTCCTGTAATAAAGTGTCAATAATATTTATGGCCCTAAAATGTTAATGCTAGAAATAGAGAAATAACACTACCCGATTTAAATAACATTAAGAAAATATTAATACTACTCCTTAAAAAATGTTTTATGACATATGATTCATGGCATTTGTTAAAATTAGTGGTTGAAACAAACATATGAATTCTATTTATTTTCTAGATTCATTAGTTTCTGTTTTACCGTAGACAGTTAAATTGTACATAGTAATATCTAGGCAAGTGGTTTAATCATAAGGTTTTATGGGGTAAAAGCCTACATTTATACAACTAACTACCACAGACATCACTTTAGCCTGAACTTCATACACAAGAGAAATCGGTCCTTCAAAAAGTCTGGACCTCAAGTCTATTTCACTATGTTAAATCTATTACTTTTTAAGTTGTCTTTCGAAAGGATAACACCTATACCCAAAAATTCTCTAAGGATTTGAATAAGAAAGAGTACTTCTCTACTTCTCTTTGTCATTATCCTATTTGAACTTTTGCTAGGAGCCATGAAGGACGGGGTCAAAACTCCTAACTGATCCTTCTGAGATGACTACACCACGGACTGTGAACCAAAATGGATGAGACCTTCCAGGTAAGGTCGAAGGGACATTTTCAGGGTTTGATTTCAGTTATTGATATGCCCTTCCTATCATTATTAAATTAAATTAATATATTATCCCTAGCCCTTAACCCACCATACTAGGTTATTTTCTGAAAATCAACAAAGATGCACTGCCTTGTAGTGATGCTATACAAACAGAGGTTTTCTTATTTCTTAATTCTTAATAATGATCCTATAAGAATTCCTAAAATTATACTAAACATTATTAAGCCCTTTATAACAGGACTGCAATTAAGGCCCTCTGTGATATGAATAGTACAATTAGAACTCTGGCAGTCTTCACGTGTCAGGTGCTAGTTTATGCTGAGATAAAAAGCAAGCATTAAAGCATATTTATTACTTATAATGCATATCGTAGAGCTGTAAAATAACTAACCAAAGGTCATAAAAGGGAACTAATGATTTATTGTAGGTGCAAGAACAGATTATAAAATATTGACTGGGTTTATGTATACAAAACTGCAATGCTAACCTAGTCACAAAATTATATTTTCAGATTTTCAGTGAATCTATGGAACTAGTGACAGAAGATAAATGTCTAGTTAGATAACTACTGTTAATGAAAACACATGGAAAATCTCTCTTATAACTTCTTTATCAATTTTTGATTTGAATTTATGTTTATTAAATTTGGGGTGAACTTTTGAATTAGATATCATGTGCTCATGTATTTCTAGAAAATATTTTTTTTTTATTTTAGAGAACTTTTAGATTTTAATATTTTTTTTTTTTTCTTTTATTTTTAAAATAAGATTAGAATCTCTTTATTCCTTTTCCCGGTTTCAGCTGACAAACATTCCCCCCCCTTCCTTAAGGAGGTGTTCCTCCCAGAGAAACCCTCCCCAAAAGGATTGCCCTCTCCCCAACAGTCTAGTTCATTAGGGGTTCATTTCTCAGGGACCCAGGGCTTTTTCCATTTTTGGTGCTTTACTAGGATATTCATTGAGAGAGTTGAAGGCCAGAGTCCAGGGTCTGTCCATGTCCAATATAGTCTTTGGTTCATTGGCTTAGGTCCTGGAAACTCTGGTTGGTTGGCATTTGCTGTGAATTATCTGAAGAATATCAGATTTCACAAAAATAGAAGTAAAACGGGTGAGTGGAAATGCCCGCCCTAAGAGCCTACCATCACATTTGATAAATCAGGGCTGTATTCAGTAGAACCCAATTTCACCAAAATATCTCCAGGTTGATGCAAGTTTGTATCATAAACTACAAAACTTCATCAAAAAATTTGTAAACATGAATAGAGATATGTTGTATTTCTTCTTCAGTGTAGTGAAATAGAATTTTATAATTAACCTAAGAATTATGTTACCTGCTTTATAGAAATTTGACCAAGCTATTTATCTCAGAGATGTACGCAGACACAAAAACTTTCCATAAGGACATACATTTATTATGGCCGAAATCTGTAAGTTCAAAAGTCCTTCAGTGGGTGAATCTGTGGACAGAGATGTTTGCTGTGAATAAAGTTTTAGTTAGGTTCTTCCTAGTCCTTTTTTGACTAGTCCCGAGCTTGACTCTGCCAGCTTCAACTCCTATGGAGCTGTTTCTTTAGTTTAAGAAGAGACTAAAATGCCTTCTTACATTATATATTATAGTCAGCAAGTACAGACTCAAAATTATTCTTTGACAATCCCTTTTCCATAAAAAGTTTAAAGTTTTGACTTCTATAACTAATACAACCAGATCTTTATAGCAAAACTAAACTCATTTTTTTCAGATTACGTGTGTATGTGACTTCGTGGGAGTGGGGTGTGTTTCTATATGATGTTTATTTATGGTTACATGAATGCCACCACAGGGGTGGAAACTTCTGGGGAGTCACTTCATTCCTTCCACCCTTTTCTGGGTTCCGGTGATCAAACTCAGTTTGTTACATCCCCATAATAAACATGACTCACTGTGCCATTTTGGTACCTGTTTAGCATAAATTTTGTTCACTCCCTTTTGTTCCTCTCAAGCCAAGTTTTCATGCCAAAGACAAGCTTTGTCACAGCAGGGTAAGTGAGGCATCAGGTGAGGTGTGGCATTGGTGGGAGTCAGGGCTGAGAGCAGCTGACAGGGTCAGCACTAAGACAGGCTGATAGTAACTGATGGAGGAGGCTGCTGTCTATGGCAACCAGCAATTAGAAAAGTTACTCTGCAGACTTTTCTCTGAGGGGAAAAGCTTGATTCACTGGGACTGGCACTCTCTTGTGACCAGTAAAAAACTCTGAATTTCCTAACTCTTAGTGGCAAGTAAGAAAGCAAAGGAATGACAGAAAATTCATATACACATACAGACCAAGTGCATGAAAAGTCAGACTCCAATAACTTCATACATATAAATGTATACATACATGCATACACACAAACATACAGACTGACATATATATGTATATACATATATGTATATATATATATTCACATTAAATGTATATATTCACACATCAAACAAATGGAACAAAGCTCCAACAAGCAGGCTCCAGGTCACACACACACACACACACACACATATATATATATAATACATATATACTTAAATATATACATATATCTTCAAACAAACACATGCACACTTGTATACTCAGACATACATACATACAAGTATATGTGTACATATACTGACATATGAATATACATATTGGTGGTTGGAACAAGCTCTAATAACACCCATACAAACTTTACACACACACACACACACACACACACACACACACACACATATACATATACATATATGCACAGGTGTGATTGATAGAAAAAAGTTTCAACAGCTTCATTTTTCTCATAGTTTGTTTATATATATATATATATATATATACAAATCCATATAAGTAGCATAAAACTTACAATGTGATGGCACTCAATATTTCTTCTAGTGAACGATTATAAAATACAGTATTTTCCCCAATATGTTTAAAATATATAACATTTTATTTAGTACAGGTAAAGAAAAAAATAGTCCCTCGAACCCATGTACTTTTGGAACTAAGCAACTCATTATAGACTAACAAACTGTGAGAAAGCAAGGTAGTCTTCTCAGCCAGTATCTCTTACTGGCAGGCAGTAATTTGTTGTTACAAAGAAAAAAATTGATTACTTTATTATTTATCTTTAAAAGTAATCTTATAAGAATCTTCAAGGAATAACAAATTTAAAATTTTATATCAAAAGCAGTCATATCCATTTTAAATCCTCAGAGCGCACACCTCTTCATCAGCAATTTTTATTAAATCATGAGGCAGCAGAGAGCAAAAATGGGTGTAAGAAACCAATCAGCAGCAGCCCAGCATCCGTGAGAGTCATGTCAGCCAGTGCTGCCGGTGTTCTTAGATTAAGAGGGCTGGGAAGGCAGGAAGCAGAACAGAACTCCATAACATGAAGTCCTCAGGACACATGGTTCTTATGGCCATGCCTCTGTAATTGGTGAGCCTCATTCCATGAGTTCTAAAGCCTTTTGTAGTCCTACCCACAAGGCTCTAGGCTGTCTCCCTACATTTTTCATTATGTGAATCAGGATGATCTCAAATTTAGAGACTGGTTTCACCTGCCTCCTGTGTACTGGGGATTAAGGCCATGTTCCCCTATGCCAAGCGCTTCATTGTAAATTTTCAAGCTTCTATCAACAAAAGAAACGTAAAATAAGAATTTGGTTCACAGAAATGTTAATTGTTGATATTTCATTTCTTCCAACAAGCTCATTTTGGGATCTTTTGGTATACAGGATCACACAATGGATTTGGAAAGAGCAGAACTTCTGAGACAGTCGTCATGAGGATCTTCTACCGAATGCCCATATGTGGGATTGGAAGACGCACAGGCTTCAGCTGCAGATCCTAAATGCTGTGACTTTACACAATCTTAGAAGCTACACACTTATGGCTGTAGATAATACTGGCTATCTATTTTTATTGTGTTTAGCCACCAGCTGCTCTTGATCTTGACTGCTATTGAAATCCTTGACTTCACGTAACTGTAAGTGTCCAAAGCAGGCAATGTCTGAGTAAATGTTGAATGTTGTAATCTTAGTTCCCAGAACAAAGATAGTTAGAGGGGTCAGAACCAGGAAGCCAGGGCTTTTGGATTGAAGGCTCAAATGATGGCTGAATGTCTCCTGTGAACAAGGCTCGCATTTTCTCATCTCTGGTTTTTTGATAACTTTCTACATTCCTATATCTTATAGATCTATCCTCTACTGCACTATATTTGGGTGCCAGATAATTGACGCTTCTACGCCTTTCCCTGATTCTTTGGCCCTGGAATCCTTTGGGAGTCTTCAGTTGTCATCAAAGAAAACCATTCTGTCATCCCCGCTGTTATGTGGGGACCAGGGCAGTGGTAGCTCACCTTATCACTGCTGTAGTGCTGTTCCTTCTCGCGACTGTTCATACATCTTGTACAGCTTTCTCTTTTGAAAAACAAAGCCAAAAGCAAACAAGGACAAACCACCTCAGAGAAACTTTGGAATGACCCCAGTGTTGCACCTAACCCTTAGCACGGGAAAATGTGACTCAGTAGACCTGAAAACGTTGTGGCTTAATTCTGTAACCAAAGGGAAGTGTGGAATGGTCCAGTGTGCAGATGTGGCGATTGTAACTTACACTTCAATCAGAGACCTCACAGAAACCAGTAATAACAAAGCTCTTCTGCAAATGAAGTGCTGTCGCCGGCTTCATCCATTCCTTCTCGTTGAGGCCTATAATACAGGAAAGTCTTTTTTTTTTTTTTTTTATCATTGTTATTCTGATCTTTTGGCTTAATCAAATAGTGGTGCATAGGCTAACCCCACCTACGAAGATATTTTCTAGTTCCATCCATTTTAGGAATTTCATGAAGTCATTTTTTTTTTTTTATTAACTTGAATATTTCTTATATACATTTCGAGTGTTATTCTTTCCGGTTTTCTGGGCAAACATCCCATCCCTCCCCTTCCTTATGGGTGTGTTCCTCCCACCTCCCCATTCCCCAAATAGTCTGTTGGGAAAGCCTTTCTTTAAAGAGAAATAAAACCGTCATCTACATTTGTGTTAGAGAGCTGATTTCCATGTTGGGACTGACTAATAGAGAACTCGTAACTGGAGCAGATTTTGGTTGTGATTGTAAGGGTTCCTGGGGCTGCTAGAGTGCCCTCAAAATGATTGAAAGGTATTCACTCTAGCAGGACTGCTGTTAAGAGAGCTCAACTGGTTGCCTATAAAGGGGCTGCTTATCTGAATGTTTCCCTGCTCCCGGCTGCCAGGCACAAGAGAAGGGCTTATCAAAGAGCCCACTCTTGACCCTTAATCAAGGAAAGCATTAAAATTATGTTCATTAAAGGTTTCATGAAAGCTCAATGGGAAACTAACAATCCTAATAGCATTTAACAGTACTTAAGAACATTTGACAGTGCTTAACAGTCATTATTGTCTGACCCAGTGCTCCGGGAAGGGCTGCATCGCTCTGAACTTTCTCACAATCCACTCAAGTTATAGCATTTCATTCTCTTACTCTATGGATAAATCCTGGACGGAAACATTTATTTGAAAGATCAGTATTCTTAAATGGCCCTTATTCATGGAGGGCACCTATGAATAACATTTTCCTTTTACATTATTTTCACTGAAGAATTATTCTGGGTACTGATCCCTATGCAAAGAAATGCTTGAATTGTAGAAACTTATTCTTCCTAACTGTTCGCACAGGACTATTATGAGATCAAGGCCTTTCTTAGCAATATTTGAGAGAGAGAATATGAGGATCATATCACAAGTGTTTGTAGGCATTATTTTTGCTTTGAAATAACAATAGTATAGCCTGGGAGTATCCTCATAGAAGTTGGGGGAGGGAAAGAGAGAGGAAATGAGGGAGGGGAGAGGACAGCATTTGAAATGTAAATACATAAAATATCCAAGAAAATAAAATTAGAAAGAGGATAGCATAGCCTGGATTAGCTAGTGCCTTGGACAGATTTGAATTTTTCCAAAAAGTACTCTTCTTCATTTTTGCTCAAAATTAAGTCTTTTTATAAATTGGAATGGAAATGCTGTGGTGGGTGAGGGAGAAGCTGAAATCTCTGATTGAATTTTTTACTTTGACCTAGTAAAAGGGAAGAAAGTTTCTACAGGAGTTTCTGGAAAGAATCATTTTTGTCTGTGTGTTCCAAAGCAATTAACAAGGTCAAGTGAATACAGTGAATGAATTAAAATCCCTGTCTCCTACAGTGGTGTTTCATACAAAACTACAAAATGCTACAAAATGCCAGTAAGCTTTCAGATTATCCCACAAAAGAATGTTCATTAAAAGCTTAACTGTCAGTGTTATAATATGTTCCAAATCTGGGATCAAATAGAAACTTGCAACTGTTACATTTTTAAATTCACAAACATATGTATTCCATCCCTGTGGACTCTAGGGTTGGAAATATATAATAATGGATAATAATATAAAATCGCAGATAATGAATAAAAATTAACAAAATCATTCAGGCTAATATAAAAGCTAATCTTAGCACTAGCTTTAGAATACACATAGGTCTTGTTACTACATTAAAAATACCAGATATTGACTATGGTTACTAATATATTTTCTACCTTTTAAAAATATATATGAAACATGACCACATAAAGTAGAAAGTAAACTCAATTTTCAAATTAAAAATATCAAACTTGAATTTAGAGGAATTTATTTGATTTTGTTTTGTCTATATTAGGAAATTAAACTTAATCACAGGAATAGAGAAGCCCAAATGAGATATTGCAGGATGTTTTATATGAAAATAAAAGACTACGGTAAGCAATCAAAAATACCCATCATAGATGGTTCTGAATTCTCAGGTTTATTCAAATGAATCTGCTATTTAACAACAACAAGAAAATAACTATACACTTTACTTTTATCTTAATGTCAAAGTTACAGAACAGAATTATATACTTGTTTTGAACACTCACAAAAGCAAGGACTCTCCCATAAATAAATAACATTTAACCTGAACAAATATTATAATTATTATCTTTACATTATTGAATTCCTTCTACTAACCTATTCCTCTTATTATCAGAAGCTAATACAGACTACACAACATTAAAATCACTGTCAAAATGATATAGAGCCTCTTTGGACACAATTATGTGTGACTGTGCAATTTTTCATTTGCAAAGACTGTTCAACATCATTATTACATTGTCATGGGAAAGTTCATGATAATAAATAAGATGCAGCTTTTACTTTTATTTCTAAATATGGATATTCTTTTTCAAAGTGTACTTGCATTTTAGTCAAAAAAGGGCCATTTTTTAATAAAAGACTCCAGTCAGAAATCATATTCAATTGCACACATCAAAAGTGAGCCCTGCGAATTAATCACAAATTTATTTTGTGTATTAAGCTCAAATTTATTTTGGAAGATCTCTAACTTCTCTGAATAATTCAATTAATATTTTGGGAGGCAGTGAGCGCTTTAGATATATTCTTATAGGAATCACAGCAATCGTTCAAGATATATTCAGTCTTTCATTTCTGTTTGTTTCAAATATAAAGAAAATATTTCGCTCTTGTAAACATGTTTGAACTAAGCAATCCAATCACGGGGCTAGAACAGCGAAAACTGCAATGAAGGAACACAGGCATTTTATTCAGAGATGTCCTTTCATCTCAGACCAATTACTTTTAGTGTGACATTAGTTTGAGATATTTGGTTTACTTACCTACAACATGAGAAAAGCAATGTACAGTCTATGGAGTTGTTACAATTATTAAAAGAGATATGTGACTAAAAAAGTTATTTTTTTCTTGGAACTACATATGGGATTTAAAGTTTTAAAAATAATTTAGTTTAAGGTTATAAGTTACAAGTTTGGATATGTTGTCCCCACCAAGAAGGTAGAGGCAAGAAGAAATTTTTGAAGTTTGAACTCATCATATGGTACAGAATGACATCCTGTCTCAAAAAATATAGCAAGAATGAAAAATGAACATTATGTACTATATTTCATACATGTGTGTGGTGGTAAAGCATTTTAGGAAGCATATTTATGTAGTGCAAAGCAAAATTCTTTTGATTGTTTACACACTATTTTCTCCTTCAGTTTTTACATTTTTAATTTGATTATTTTTATTTTTATTTCAAATGTTATCCCCTTTCCTGGTTTTTCATTCCCAAACCCCTTAGCCTATTGCCCTCCTCCTTCTTCTAAATGTAGTGAGTTTTCCCATTGAATTCCATAAATATAGGCTTCTTAAAAACCTCAAATAAAACAAGAAACTAGAGTAGATTACACTCAGACTATAAAACAGTAAGCATTGTTTCTGGCACTTGTAGGCCTAACTTGGGTCCTATAGCCTATAAATATTCATAGACTGGTGAGTGCCCAACATACCCACCCACACAATCCCCAACCTTCCAGGCCTAGATATCCTGATAAATCTAATATACCTTCTCGGCCAACTGATTACCATACCTTGATACATGGAGACTTGTTCCCCACATGCCCGATAAATATAAGCTATCTAAATGGACATAAAGACAAAATGAAATGATCATGGATAAAGGGGCAGGAAAGACTTTGACAAAATTTCACAGCCCATCATGATAAAAGTTCCATGGAGAATATGACAGAAGGGAATAAACTTCAATATAATAAACTTCAATATAATAACAGCTGTGTATGACAAACTCATAGCCATTATCACCTCAGAAAGAGTAACCTTGGAGTAATCTGAGGTAAGTCATGAACAAGATAGGAGTGTCTGCTATGGCCATCCTTCTCTAGAGTATGTGTGCAGCCCTAACCAGAGCGATAGGAGAAGAAAGGGAAATAACAGGTATATAAGTCAAAAAGCAACATTATCACTATTTGCAGATATTGGCATTCCTTTGCACACAAGAGATCCCAGAATTTCCACCAGAAAAAACTTTAAAAAAGTAGCACTTTACCCAAGACAGCAGAAGAGAAAGTCTTTGAAAAAGAAGCCAGACATATTGGGAAACCAGGAAAGGGAATAACATTTGAAATGTAAATTTAAAAAATCCAATAAAAAAGAAACCTTTCTATATTTTAATGCTTATAAAGGGAATATGGAAAATAATCTAGTAATAAACTTTTCCAAGTAAGTAGAAAACATCTACAATCAAGTGTTAAATCAAGTGTTAAAAGGAAGAAAAGCATTAGAAGATGGAAAAACATCCCATGCTCACAGACTGGCAGAATTAATATTGTGAAAATGAACATCCAACCAAAAGAATAATCTGAAGAGTCCGTGAGAACACGATCAAAACTCTAACATTTTCCATAGAAATAGAAATCAACATTTACTAAACTATATTTGAAGTGATACCTCAGAGTTAAAATAGTCATGTCAGTACAGTACTGACACCAAACGAAAAGAACAAAACAGAAGACTCAAAGATGAGTATATAAAAGTACATTATTTTTAAGAAAACAAAGGAAATAGAATTTTCTGGATACAATAGTGAAATCGAAAATATCTAAATGTCAAAAATGCACAGCCATTGTGACAACGGGCACAAGACTTGCACAAAATCTAGCCAGAAACAATTCTGGAATAGCAGGAGAAGGTCACCATGGAGTCACATTACTGGTGAGAAACCTTTGGTATTTGATAGTTGGTAGGCAGAGTCAGGCCACTTTTCTTTAACTGCAGACTTTTATCTTATGGCTTCCTGGGATTTGAATTAAGCCTCTCTGATTACAAAGGAAAAGCATTGCTCTAAGAGCAATTTCCACAGTCCTTGTTATTTGCATTATGCATGTGTGTATACATATATATGCATATTTATATAGATAGTTATATATACACATATAGATATTCTCTGTGTACACACACACACACACACACACACACACGCACATTGTATATCTTAATATGGCTTCTAGTTTTGTGTTTTTATTAGATTCCTGTGCGAGTACACTTGTGTGTCTCTGTGTCTATATTTTTGTGCTTTCACTTTAGCCCTTTTTTCATATTCTATTTCAATTTTGTTTTAATTTATTATATTTAAATATTATTCTTTAGATACCTGTTCCTTTTCTAGTGAGAGAAAGAAAGGGAGTGATTATATATTGAAGGTGAGGTTGGGAAGAACTTGGAGGGATACAGTGTGGTAAAAACCATAATTACAATATATTACATAATCTTTTTCAACAAAATAAAAACATTAAAAAGTATTTAAATAGTAATTTAATAAATTCTGTAAAAGAAGCCGTTTTATTTTAGCAGCTTTATTAGACTAAATCTAGAATCTTGAGACTGTATTTAACTTTTTTTCTTAAGAAGACCATACAGTACATGTTAATGATATTTCTTTTGGAAAATTAAGAAACTGAAGTTCAGTGATCAAATGTGTGGTTAAACTTTAAATTAAAATAAAGAAATGTATTAAGCATTAAGACAATGTATACCTTTTCTCAAACAGTGTCAATGAAGATCTAGCATTTTCTTTTAAAAGTATGTCAGACTAGAGGTAAGATCTTACAGAATGGTCATTGTAAAGCAATCTTTACATTTACCTCTCTCTAAAAATAACAATCAAACCCCACCTACTCAAATATAACAAGTACGTACATACTTACATGGATGCATACATGCAGAAATGCATGCTTAGGTAAATAGGTATACAGTACAGTGCTGGATGTTGCTTGTTGGTACAATAGTATTTAGCATCACTAAGGAAATGAATTGGGTCATGTGTGTCCTGCAGAGTCTACATTGGGGTAGTTGAGGTGGAAAGACGTAGCCTAAGAATGGGTCATGCTGCTATGTGAACAGAGACTGTACACTGAATAAAATATAAAACAGAAACAACAAGGTGAGAATTGGCATTTTTCTTCTCCTTAGTTTTGGTCTGCTTATGTAATGTAACTAGCTAAATGTCATGGCTGGTTTTATATCGAATTGACACAAACCAGAGTCATCTGGGTGCAGAGAATCTCCAGTGATAAAATGCTTCCCTATGATGTACCTTGTAGAGCAATTTTCTAGTTAGTGACTTATGGGGGAGAGATAAGTTCACTGTGAATCGTCCACACCTGTTGTAGTGATCCTAAGTTCTACAAGAGGGCAGACTGAGCAGGTCACAAGGAACATCCTGTTTCAGGTCTCTGCATCAGCTTTTCCCTTTCAGTTCCTGTCCTGTTTGATTCCCCCTCCTGAGTCATTTCAAGCATAAGCTATGATATACATATATATGGGCAGACACTCTTTAGTCCCTAAGTTATCTATGGTCATCGTGTTTCATCACAGTTTTAGAAACTCTAAGATATGACCTTGTGTTTTCCACAATGGTTTCCTGACAATGATAGATATACACCTAAAGTATAAGAAAAATAAATTCAATGTTCCTTAAAGTCCTTTTGTCAGGTATTTTAACCTATCTACATATAGAATTCCCTATGCAGATAGATGATAAATGATTGATAGTGATAGACAGTCAGACATTAGAAAGATTATCACTATGCAGTGAGTGCTGAAGAATTCTGATTCCCAAAAAAGAGTAATATTCAAATTGAACTGAACATCTAATTCCTCTATCCTTTCCTCTGTAAGAAATATATTACTGTTCTAGAACGAACTTTTGATACAGTGTCACAGCGAATTAAATTAAAAAATATAAATTAGCAATTTTGAAAGGAAATCTAACAAATCAAATATGGAGGATTGCCTGAAGAGGATGAGGTCTATGTGGGGGCAGTCTCCACAGAGGACAAAATTGCTGAAAAAAATCCAGAGATATATGCAAATTCATAATTATTTTTGTCTCCATACCATAACAATCAAAAATATGTTAAGACTTCAAGGAATGAAGAAAGAGAAGCTATAAAGAGGATAGGAAATTATCAGAAATGTACTTTTAACATAATTGAGTAATGGTGGAGTTTCAAATATTTAGGACCTCATAAAAAGTCTAGACATCCTCTCAGGTACCAATTACTCCACACTGTGTAAACCTACTTCAGCCCTAAATGCAGACTTCCTAACAGTGCATTCCTAATACTCTATTTCCAGTTTTATTTTTCCCTGTCTAAACTGGAACATAATTAATTATTTGAGATTAAAACACATCGATCCTCATAGGAATAATGTACAGTTTAGTATAACAATTATGTAACGGCTACACAGCCAAGTACATAGATTTTTAAATATTAGACATAGATGGCAAGAGAAAAGCATAAACTGCAAATAGAGGGGCAAAAGTAGTCAATAGACAAACCAGGAGAAGAAACACTTATGTTTAGATTTGAAGAAAATGGCTCTTTATTAATGCACTGCAAGATTCAAAACAAAAATTGCCCGGAAACCGGGAAAGGGAATAACACTAGAAATGTATATAAGAAATACTCAAGTTAATAAAAAAAAAAGTGAGTGAAAAAAAAATATAAATAAAGCTTGATAAAATTATTGCTACAAAAAAAAAGAAAAAAAAGAATGAATAGAATACGCTTTGGCTGGTGGTTTAGTCTCTGGGAGCTCTGGGGGTGGGAGTCTGCGGGGTTGTGATTGTTGTTCTTCCTATGGGGTTACAAACCCCTTCAGATCCTTCAGTTCTTTCTCTAACTCCTCCACTGGGTTCGTGGTTAGCTGCAAGCATCCTCATTTGTATCAGTAAGGCTCTGACAGAGCCAGTAAGGAGACATCCATATTAGGCTTCTGTCATAGCTCCAGACATATATGTAGCAGAGGATGACACGGTCTGGAATCAATAGGAGGAGAAGCCCTTGGGCATGTGAAAGCTCCCAGGGTAGAGGTATGACAGGAGGGTGAGGCAGGAGTGGGTTGGTGGGAGGATTAGCTTCCTCGTAGAAGTAGGAATAGGGGGATGGGAGAGGCAAGGGACCGGGAAAGAGGATAATATTTGAAATGTAAATACATAAAATATCAAAAAGATTAAAAGGGAGAAAGGAAAAGAATAGAATAATGAAGAAAATCAACTCTCCTGCTCTCAGATTTTCTCAGTTGTTTATTTTTCTTTTTGCAAGTTTGGGGCTTTGTTGCTTTTCTCCACATCCACTTTAGCACACCATTGATGTCCTTCTTATTTAGCTCATGTTTGGACAGTCCTGTTGGTGAAAGTTTATAGATCTAGTTTCTGATATCACATGAAAATACAATCGCTCAGTCAACTCCCTGATCCTCTGGCTCTATTAACCTTTCAGTATCCTCTACTGCAATTTTCTTTGAGCCTAAGATGGGGCAGTGTATTATAGATGTATTCACACCGGGCTGTATTGTTGCAGGATGGTTTTGCACACTATGTAATGTCTGCATCCCAAGATCTGGTTTCTAAGCACAGGTATCTGTCTACAGTCAATCATCTCTGGTCTCAATGCTATGTAACAAAAAGAAAAATTGCATCATCTCTGATTGGTCAATAAAGAGCTGATTCAGCCTATGGCTGGGCAGAGGAGATAGGAAGGGTGGACTTCCTATCGCAGCCAGGAGTCCCCAGACAGAGAGAGAAAAGAGAGAGAGAGAGAGAGAGAGAGAGAGAGAGAGAGAGAGAGAGAGACCATGAAGAAAGGAAGAGAAGTGGTTATGATGGAGACTGTGCAGGAGTCAAGATGGTCAGGTCACGGAGGAATTCAACACAAGGAAACACATGGAGCACAGCAAGCCAAAGCAAGACTAAAACTGCAAATAACATGGTGCCTGTGCCTGGAAGGTAAATGACTTAAAGGGTGAGAGTAGATGAATACTTTTGCCAAGTAAGACTACTTAAAGTTTGTTAATAAACTTAAGAGGTCTTTGTCTCAATTATTTCGGGGCTAGAAGGGGAAAAGACAAGGCTCCCATCTGTAGATTACAGTCTATACTTCATAACTCTGTGTGTTGATTGGTTGTGGTTTTCTGTAGTAGTCTCCATCTGGATAGATAGAGAGGAATAAATAAGTAACGTAATTATGTTATAATCTCAAGAAATGAGATAAAGGAAGGAAAATTCAAGACAAGTCCAACAAAGTGTGAACACATGGTGTTGCATTGGTGGGGAGAAATAATTAACATTAAGACCTTTGAAAAGTCTCTCAAAATAGGACAAAAATCACAATATGGTTACATTATGTTTCTCTTCTTCTCTATACTATTACACAGAGTATATGTAAGAAAAGCATGTTCCTCAATTCCTTCAAATGATCAAACATTTTGCATATTACAGATGAAAAAAAAACAAATTATTCCCAAGAACCCACATATTTGTAACTAAACAACTGGTTAGAGATTAACAAAGTATAAGCAAACAAGGTACTTTTCTCAACCAGCTTCTAACTAGGATTGAACTTTGTCATTACAAATAATAAATCAATTATTTTTATTATTTATCTTAAAACATAAATTTATAAAAATCTTAAAAGAATCAGAAATCTAAAATTTTACATTAGAAAGTCAATTCTACTTTTAATTTTCAGGGTAGACATCTATATACACATTCACAATTTTTTAAAATATACCAAGAAACTGAGAGAGGAAAAAAACCCCAAAACAAGTAGAAGTAATTAATTATCACTGTGATTATCACCACATCTTCAAAAGAGAGTCAGTATGAGTCAGCGTTCTTGTTCAAAACCATAAAACTTTCCCTGACTCCATAATGTAAGTTGTGACTTTCTGAACTCTAAATTGTTCCTTAATCATCCTGACTGAGTTAACCCGGACATAAAAGAACACCCAGGGTATGTGTTCTCACAGTGAGTGTACTCACTGATAAGTAGATATTAGCTACAAAGCTCACAATGTTCATGATACAGCCCACAGACCATATGGAACTTAGCAGGAAGACCAGGGTGTGGATGCTTCAGTCCTGCATTGAAAGGGGAGCAGGATGATCACGGGAGATGGAGAGAGTTCCACACGGGAGGGAGAGAGGAATGGGAGGAAATAAGGGAGCAGTGTCAGGTACTGGAAGGGACAGGAGAGAGGTACAGAGGGTCAGGAAATCAAATAAAAATATGTAGCAGGAGTGATAAGGGAATGGGGATAGCCACTGGAGGATCACAGATGTCAGGGAAATGAGAGGTTACCAGAACCCAGTGGGGGGAAAAGGAGAGATAGAACCTGTAGATGCCACCTCCAGTAGATAGGTACAGCTCCGGTCAAGGGATGGGGCCACCTACCCATCTCAAAGTTTTAACCCAGAAATGTTCCTGTCTAAAGGAAGAACAAGGACAAAAAACGGAGCAGAGATTGAAGAAAGAACCATCCCGGGGCTGCCCCACCTGGGAATCCCTCCGATGTGCAGACACCAAGCCTGACACTATTGACATTGCCAAGAGTGACAGGGACCTGGTGTGACTGCTTCTTGGGAGGTTCAACCAGCAGCTAATCAATGCAAATGTTGATGCTAGGAGACAACCATCAGACTGAGCTCAGGGACCCTGGTGAGGGAGCTGGTGGAAGGACTGGAGGAGCAGAGAGAGTTTGCAACCACATAGGAAGAAAAACATCAGCTTGCTAGACCACCAACCAAGGAGTGTACAGGGAAGGATCCATGGCTCCAGATACATACGCAGCAGAGGACCGCCTTACCTGACATCAGTGGGAGGGGAGACTCCTGGTCCTGTGGAGGTTTGATGCTCCAGCATAGGGGGATGCTGGAGCAGTGGGCCAGGAGAGGGTGGGTAGAAAAGAAAAGAAATTGCAAAAGGTTTTTCATGTCAAATCCCTAGCAAAAACTTCTCAATTCAATTTAATCACAATTTATGCCTCCAAACTTTTTCCAAGGGTAGTTAATGTTGCTAAAATTATACATATCTAAGTTCTCTCTGAGGGAGTTGGATTAATCATTAATCTGGCCCGGCAGCAATGCTTGAGAAAGATCAATCACACAGAGTACTCCAGGCTCTCTGAGGCATACACATTGTGAATTTGCTAAGCAGTGGGACAAATGTTTTCTAAACATGAGTTCTAAAGCTCCTTTGCAGTTCTTTTTACATGCCTTCTACAGAGAAGGTTCGTCCACAAACATAAATGAAGACAAAATAAAATTCTGGAGCTAAAATTTCTCTATTGGACATAAAGTATGGCACACGTGCATGCGTGCATGCATGCATGTGTGTGTATGTGTATGTGTTTGAATATGAGTATACACGTGTACACGTGAGTGTGTGTGTCCTTACATAAAATACTAAATAAAATAGTGATTTTTAAAAAGTTGTTTGACTTAGTCGCTTAGTATTGCCATTCTGATAGGCTGTAGAGAATAGACTAGAAGAAATGAACCAAGACAAAGGACACAAGTCCATTTGTATTTGTATTCTCCAAATATACAATATCAAATTCTAAAAGAAAAATAAGAAAAACTGAGAGCTAAAAACCAATCCAATATTATGGAATACATTCCTATTTTGATAGACATCTTTGGTGTTGATTTTTGTAAATCCAAGACAGGATATATGACTTTTGTATAATATTTCCATTTGCAACAACGTAAATCAAAGTGTTGTTATTTTGAAAGAATAAACCATTTAAATCTCATTATGAAAATTTACACATTATTATACAGAAATTATTTGGGTAGATGCAATAGAAATAGAACTCAAAGTAATTTTGCAAATTCAAGGAAAAAGAAAGCAAGTCAGTTTGTCTCACTGGACATGGCTTTAAGAAAAGGAAACAGGAAATACTACCTAAGGGATTTTCCAGTGGATGACAAAAAGCTTCAGCATGTTATTTTGGTATCTTGATGCAGTGGCTAATACACATGTTTATTCCTGTATAAACCATACCGAATATAAGCCTGAACTCTGTGAATGTTTTCTCTCATATATTTAATAAACCTATAAAATATATAATATATTTAATAAAGCTATAAAAGCAAATCAATTTTATAATGACAGATTATTGCATATTATCTAAATACAAAGAAATCTAGTTATGAGATTAAAAACTGCCTCTCAGTAATAAACAAAAAATAAAATTTCTTTATCTATATTAAATTACTTATGAAGAGCATATAGGATATTTTAAAACTAGGTATTAATAGCTTCCAATCAAAATGAAAAGAAAATTAATTTTAACATTTACCACTACATCAGAGATGGAGGAAGTTAAGAGGAATAATAGTACACATAAATACTTTTAATAAACATATGAATACGTATATAATAATTACATGAATTAAAATGTATAAATTTGTGAATCTCATACATATATGTAAGTTCACTCAAATTGCTTATTTTCATAAAGCATGATCAGTCAACACATCTGATACCTTAAATTGAAAAACTGAAAATTTTGCTTACGCATAATTTCAAGATAGGTGTTTTTTTTATAATTCATTTGGAATATCCAGAAGTCATATATTGTGGGTTATATCAATACCCCTGGCTTTTGAGAAAAGTAAAAGATATATTTCAATAATCAGTCACTCACATAAAGAATGAAAGAACCCAGAACAGTATCCCAGCTGATTGCTACTGTGTTTAGCCATTAGATTTGTATTTTCCTGTTCAGCTTCCACACTTCCGGAAATATCACCTTATCAAAACAGCAGCAGGAGTTGCTCAACATATGGAAAGAATCTTGACACATCAATTTCCATTTTTGTGTTTACTCATGTCTCTCAGTCTGTCTTTTTCTCTCACTCTTACTCTCTCTCTCTCTCTCTCCATATATATATCATTCCTCCCTTCTTAGTTTCATAGGTAGGACAATCATAACAACAAAATTAATTTAAATTGTTTTGTAAAGCTACTATCAAATTTAAATTAGATGAATTTAAATAACTTACCAACTGGTTACATACCTTTCTTCCTCAGTAGACTTTGCTGAAGGGCATTTGGATACTCTGTATCTCCAGAAAACGCTGATAGAAAAACAAATAGAGTTTTAGAGTCCTGGGTCTTCAACACACATAGGAAGTTTCCAATAGGGATTCATATGAGCTTCCATATGGCAGAATGTTGAGCAGAATGCTAGGAAAGCACAGCATATGTAACATAATTAAATGAAGAGCTATATTTATACCCTAATAATAAAAGTTAATGCAATTTTGTAAATCACGACAATGTAAAAATATAATAGAGTCAAATGAGAAGATAAAAACATTAAGAAAGAACAGAACTAGGAGCTTGGTAGACTTGAGAAACTATAAATGCATGTTGCGATATTTTTCTGAGTCAGTATTCTTACCTGGAGATACTAATTTCTCTTTTATTAATATGATGGTTTGTATATTTTCTTCCCAGGGAATGGCACGATGAGAAGTTGTGGCCTTTTTGGAGTATGTGTGGTCTTGTTGGATTAGATATGCCATTGTTGGTGTGGGCTTTAAGACCCTTGTCCTAGCTACCTGGAAGTATGAACTCCACTAGCTGCCTTCAGATGAAGATGTAGAACTCTCAGCTTCCTCTGCACCATGTCTGCCTAGATGCTGCCATGCTCCCACCTTGATGATAATGGACTAATCCACTGAACCTGTAAGCCAGTCCCAGTCGAAGGTTGTCCTTTATAAAACTTGCATTGGTCATCGTGTCTGTTCACAGCAGTAAAACCCTAAGACAATTAATATAATGATTCCATCTGGAAGAAGTAAACTAGAACATTTAATGTAAGATTTTGGAAGTTGGAGTGAACTTGTATTAAACTGAGCAAATATCACTCTCCATTATGTTTTAAAATAATATATTTTAAATACTTACTTTTAAACAGATAGATTTTTTCCAAATAATGAAGCTATAGACATAGAAACAAGAATCAGTGTTATGTCATATTGCATCTTGATGATATAGATTTGATTCAAGTCATATTTCCTGTTGCTCAGTAACAATCATGGCATATGTCCTAAAGGTCAGTGGCCATATTTATCATAATTTAATATGTGGATGAGAAAACGTATTCCTAAATTGAGATTTATTTCACCAAATATTATTTTGATATAAAGTCATTATCATGATTTCATATTTAATCTTTTGAGTGATCCTTCCAATTTACTGTGATTACATCTAGAAAAGAACATTATTACTTGTTCAAATGTCAGAGTAATGAAAGTAATAGTTTTGGTTTCAAACATCAGGAGGACTTATTTTAGTGAAAATGATGTAGCAAATCAATTGTCTAGAAATTGAGAGCTACTGTTCAGGAAATCTCTCATACAATAATAAAATGGGAAGGCAGCCTTCTGGAAATTACTTTGATTTAGTTTTCTGTAAATTTCCCAGAAGGAAATATTTAGTGTAAAAGAGAGAGAGAGAGAAAGAGAGAGAGAGAGAGAGAGAGAGAGAGAGAGAGAGAGAGAGAGAGAGAGAGAGAGACTGGTAAATTATAGGGTGAAATGTCCCTAAATAATTACTGATATCTTTCTAAGAAGTCAGCATGGGAACTGTACTGTTCATAAACATTGCCTGCTTCTTCTACTGCTGTACAGCAAGGAAAGAAACACTGTGTACTCTCAGGTATTAGATAGTTGTGCAGCCTGGAAATGATATAACGAACCAGTTGGAATCACCAAGTATTCTGATGCTGGATGTGGTAACTAAGTGAGTGTGAAACAACTCCATGGAATAAAATCAAGTTTTAATATTTATAGTGTTATTTATAATGTAGATACTGGCATAGCATTCAAGACTAATCCCTTTAAAACAAAACCAGAACCAGGCAAACAATGTGGAAAGGTGTGTTTGTTCCATTTCCCATTCTTCTTCCTAGTGTTTTAAGTTCTCAGGTCACAGATTTTTATTTCACATGATTATTAATTACCAGAAACTGATGCTTTAAAATAAAATGCTGGCTTTCAAAGGGATAAAAAATAGAGTCTTCTACTTGTTCTAGATACTTTTCTATTGTTATGTAAAACACTGTGAGGAATCTTGCTAGGAGACAGAAGGGTTGAATTGTCCTTATGGTTCCACAGTGGTGCAAATAGTGTGGCATCTTGTGGTTAGATGTGGTGTTGAAAACTGAAGCAAATCCTTTAGCTTCTAATTAAATCCAAAAGAATAAACTGGGAATGGCTCATGACTTTGAAAATTCAAAGCTCACTGCCCACCCCCCAGTGACATATTTCTTCCAGCAAGGCTGTACCTCAAAAAGCCATCTCCTAAGATAAAGAAGCCAAACATATGAACCATGGATATGTTCTTATTTAAACCAACCCATTTCATCCTCTGGCCTCCTAGAATTTGTCCATATCATGATGCAAAGTTAAGTTATTCTACATGGACAAAGTTCAAATTCTTTTCTGAGATTCGAAGCAGTCTTAAAGCAATCATAGCCCTCTGCAGATTTAAAAGTTTAAGTATGTCCAACACAATGGCATAGAATGTATACTACCATTCAGATATGGAGGAATGGAGTTATAATAAGGAAATATTGGACCAAATCAAGACCAAAATACAGAAGGAAAAGGTGCTCAATCTATATCTGCTACTTTGGGATTAGATTATTCTGTGCTTCCACACAAATCCAACTTCTGGGTTGGTTCCATGCTCTGTGTGCAGCTGTCCTTTTCCAGTTGCCTATCAGCTCTGGAATCACCAAAATTTTGGGATCTGCAATAGAAACCAGGCTTCACTTCCATTGCTTTACATGATGCCCTTTCATAGCTTTCCCTGCCACATGTTGCTTGGCCTCAACTGGTCCCTGAAAGAATGGAGGACAATGCTATGACCCATTTACTCTTGTATATTTGCCATGGGAATGAGACTAAAGATGCTGCTGCCAGCTGGGAATGGGCCTGGGCACTTGAACCTCTTTTCAGCAGATTGGGTGTTGTTGCATTGTAAGAGGAGGACAATATTTTCTGTTTCACAAGTTAGAACTGGACCCAGGTGTTCTGCTGGAAATACTTTTGAGCACTAAGTCATTTCTTTCAGCTCCCTAGCTTTCAACCTTTAGCACACGACTTTAATTTTAAATGAAATGAAAGTCATTTATTTATAATTTACTCACATAGCATCTATTGCAGATGAATTAAATTGAATAGTCATTAGATTAGTTGAAATACTGAGATACATGTATATAAATTACTTCATACAAGCAAAACATTTGCCGTCCACCAACATGCAACCTCTAAATCAGCATAATGATATATCAAGAAATATGTAATCTGTATTCATGCTTAGTTCTTGTCCCAGATGTTCAACTTCATGAGCAATAAAAAGGTGGAATTTTCTAGATTTCCAAGGATGGAGGATAAATTGGAAATTGAACTATTCACACATTCCAAACAACTTGCTAAAGCAGCCTATAACTTAGCCTCTAAAAATGCTACATGAATGAACATAGATAGCTTTTGGGTCATTAAACAAATCTTCATGATGGAAGGGTAACTAGACTTCTATGTTTGGAGGTTGTTCCCATTAACCCTTTGAGATCTTGCCTGGTGTACAACATCTCTACAATTTGTATAATACTTAATGTAAAAGAATAAAGATTCAAATATTTCCTTGTAATCCCAGTTCCATTAACAAATTAGCAGACATGTGCAGGATGTCATGAAAACATGTGATTTACAGGCAATTGCTTATTATTATCACTGGTCTGGACAAAGAACTAATTAACCATTATGATATGGATTCCCACATCATGTCGTAGAATGTGTTAGATATGGGCAGAGTCATTGTACAATGGGCTCAGAGACTTCTAGAACTGGATGCTGAAATAAATGAAAAAAGCTTGCCATCACAGGCATTGTAAGCAGAAATGGATCATAGTAATGTTACATTGGCAAGAAATGTGATATTCTAGACCAGAGAAACCTATGATATGTAAAGAGAAGGGACTAAAGGGCCAACATAGATTAGAAGCATTATCCTTGAATGTTTTTCTAGTCACTTAGCATAGGGATTTCACCTGTTCTGCGATCTCTTTATGAAAGTAAGAGCGGAATTTTTTAAAAATTTAGAAAGCTGGTATAGACCTAACTTCCAAGCAATTAGTTTAGTGGACGTGTAAATGATTACAGAATGGTCAAAAGCCTGTTAAGTTCAAAATTATTATTTTCAGGTGACATAGTTATATGACAGGAAAAAAAGTACTTGTTCAGACCCTGAGGGAGATTTTGGTTGGTTTAAGATCTCAGTGATCAATAATCACAAAATGATGACATTGGGAAAAATATGGGTAAATAAGAACCAACTCTATTACTTATAATCAATCAAAATGTCATTAGTTTGAAGTAAGGTTACACTCTTAAATTACCAAAATAAGCGTTAAATATCGAGGAAAACTCTTACTTTTTATGCTTTTGAGTCATCATATACCTAGAGAATATTTCTAAAGGTAGAAAATATCAAAATTAGCAAGAGAGTTGATTTTCGTTATTGCGGAAGAGAAGCCCATGTTTACGTTGGTAGAGTCCTTAACAGTTCTTTATTTGATAATAATAGACAGATATTTATTAATGATTTATGTGAACTTGTTTTTATGGGGGATCAACCATTTAATAAAATCTATTGGCAATATAAAATATATTTACTATGATATACTATCAACCTCTAGTACCTATGCCAAGGTTATCCATCTCAGAAGAAGCAGCTAATGACTTCCGGTACAAGCAGGTGTAATTCTGAATCTTAAAAGACTGAGGCAAGAAAATTGTGAAATCCATGCCAGATAGGGCTACATAGCAATATTATATATCCCCTGAATTTATGTTTAAGTAGTATATAAGAAAATAAGAAGACACACAAGAAGAAATCAAGAACACTAGCAGATCAAATGCTTTTAGGTAATTAATTTAAAATATAGAATAGTAGTAAATATAAATGTTGATAAAATTAAGGAACAAGACCCAAATCCTTTGGGGAAGAGAGCACTCAGAAGTACAGACCATCTTGAGACTGCATGACAGACTGCCACGTCTGCCCACCTCTGCAAACATCCCTGGTCCAAGAGGAAATTGGATAGTGTTCTGGAACAGGAATATAGGATCAGTCAGTTGTAGGTATATGTGGTTCTGGTCTGTGCCCAGAACTGAAGTGAACTGGTCAAACAGCTCTCCGCACCCAAATCCCTTGGGGAAGAGAGCTGGACCCTCAGAAGTGCGGACACTCCTGAGAAATCAGAGGAGACTAACCTCGGTTCACATTCCCGACCCAAGAGGGAATCACCTCTTGCCAGCTGTGCATCCTGGGTGAAAGGACCAAAGAGCAGTCAGGGGCAGGACCCATCTGATTCCTGCCTGCACCTAGTTGAAAGACAGTCACCAGGAGCACCTACACACCTGAGAGCAGAGCACCTCTTCCCAGGAACGGCTGAAAGAAAACGGGAAAACAGTTCTACAGGAGTACTGACACAGAGGTGGAAAGAAGGGTCAGGGCACTGTCAGAAACAGCGAGACAAGCAAACACCAGAGACAACCCGATGGTGAGAGGCAAGCACAGGGACCTAAGCAACAGAAACCAAGAGTACTTGGCATCATCACAGCCCAGGTCTCCCACCAAAGAAAGTACTGGATATCCAAAAACACTGGAAAAGCAAGATTTAGATTTAAAATCACATTTTATGATAATGATGGAGGACTTTAAGAGGACATAAAGAACTCCCTTAAAGAAATGCAGAACAACACAAGTAAACAAGTAGAAGCCCTTAAAGAGGAAACACAAAAATCCCTGAAAGAATTGAAGGATAACACAAGCAAATAGGTGAAAGAATTGAGCATAACTGTCTGGGATTTAAAAATGGAAATAGATACGCTGGTTTCTATTCAGATTATATGAATCTTTTACCTTTTATTAAAGATTTCCATGGAGAGGAACAACTCTGAGTCTTAAAAATGGAAATAGAAACAATAAAGAAAGCACAAAGGGAAAAAACCCTGGAGATAGAAAACCTAAGGAAGAGACCAGGAGTCCTAGGTACAAGCATCACCAACAGAAATCAAGAGACAGAAGAGAGAATCTCGGGGGCAGAAGATACCATAGAAAACATCAACACAACTGTCAAAGATAATGTAAAATGCTCTTTGCCTAAAACATCCAGGAAATCCAGGACACAATGAGAAGATCAAACCTAAGGATAATAGGTATAGAAGAGACTGAAGACTCCCAACTTAAAGGGCCAGTAAATATATTCAACAAAATTATAGAAGAAAACTTCCATAACCTAAAAAAAGTGATGCCCATAAACGCTGCCTACAGAACTCCAAATAGATTGGACCAGAAGAAAAGGACCTCCTGTCACATTATAGTCAAAACACCAAATGCACAAAACAAAGAAAGAATATTAAAAGCAGTAAAGGAAAAAGGTCAAGTAACATATAAAGGCAGACCTATAAGAATTACACCAGACTTCACACCAGAGACTGTGAAAGCCAGAAGATCCTGGACAGATGTCATATAGACCCTAAGAGAAAACAATGGCAGCCCAGGAAAAGAGAACACATCAAAACGATCATGCACCATGATCGAGTAGGCTTCATCCCAGGGATGCAGGGATGGTTTAATACACAGAAATTCATCAACTTAATCCACTATATAAACAAACTCCAAAGATAAGAACCACATGATCATTTCATTAGATGCTGAGAAAGCATTTGGCAAAATTCAACATCCCTTCATGATAAAAGTCCTGGAAAGATCAGGAATTCAATGCCCACACCTAAATTTAGTAAAAGCCATATACAGCATAAAGGTAGCCAACATCAAACTAAATGGAGAGAAACTTGAAGCAATCCCACTAAAATCGGGGACTAGACAAGGCTGTGCATTCTCTCCCTACTAAATCAATATAGTACTCAATATCCTAGCCAGAACTATCAGACAATGAAAGCAAGTCTAAGGGATACAAATTGGAAGGGAAGAAGTCAAAATATCACTATTTGCAAATGATATAATAGTATAGTTAAGTGACCACAAAAGTTCCACCAGAGAACTACTAAACCTGACAAACACCTTCAGCAAAGTGGTTGGGTATAAAATTAATTCAAACAAATCAGTAACCTTCCTCTATTGAAAGGATAAACAGGCTGATAAACTAATTAGGGAAATGACATCATTCTCAATAACCTCAAATAATATAAACTCTTTTGGTGTGACTTTAACCAAGCAAGTGAAAGATCCATATGACAAGAACTTCAAGTCTCTGAAGAAAGAAACTGAGGAAGATCTCAGAGGATGGAAAGATCTCCCATTCATGCTCATGGATTGGCAGGATTAATATAGTAAAGATGGCCATTTTGCCAAAAGCAATCTACAGATTCAATGCATTCCCCATCAAAATTGCTACTCAATTCTTTATAGAGATAGAAAGAGCAATTTGCAAATTCATTTGGAATAACAAAAAACCCATGCTAGCAAAATCTATACTCAACAATAAAAGAGCTTCTGGGGAATCACCACCCTGACCTCAACTTGTATTACAGAGCAATAGTGATAAAAACTGTATGGTATTGGTACAGAGACAGGCAGATAGACCAGTGGAATAGAATTGAAGACCCAGAAATGAACCCACACACCTATGGCCACTTGATATTTGACAAAGGAGCTAAACTCATCCAATAGAAGAAAGATATCTTTTTCAACAAATAGTGCTGGTTTAGCTGTAGGTCAACATGAAAAAGAGTGCAAATTGATCCATTCTTATCACCCTGTACAAAGCTTAAGTCCAAGTGGATCAGATACACTCAAATTAATAGAAAAAAAGTGGGGAAAGTTCTTGAAAACATGGACACTGAGCAAAATTTCATGAACACAACACCAATGGCTTGTGCTGTAAGATCAAGAATCGACAAATGGGACCTCATAAAACTGCAAAGCTTCTATAAAGGCAAAGGACACTATCATTGGGACAAAATGAGACCAACAAATTTGGAAAAGATCTCTACCAATCCTATATCTGATACAGTGCTAATATCCAAAATATACAAAGAACTCAAGAAGTTAGACTCCAGAGAGCCAAATAACCCTATTACAAATGGGGTACAGTGCTAAACAAAAAATTCTCAGCTGAGGAATATTGAATTGCCGAAAGGAACCGAAAGAAATGTTCAAACATCCTTAGTTGTCAGAGAAATGCAAATCAAAACAACTCTGAGATTCCACCTCCAAGCAGTCATAATGGCTAAGATAAAAACTCTGGCCACAGCATATGCAGGTGAGGATGTGGAGAAAGAGGAACACCCTTCCACTGTTGGTGGGATTGCAGACTGGTACAACCATTCTAGAAATCAGTCTGGAGGTTCTTCAGAAAATTGGACATTGAACTACCTGGACCCAGCTATACCTCTCTTGGGCATATACCCAAAAGACGCCCCAACATATAACAAAGACACTTTCTCCACTATGTTCATAGCAGCCTTATTTATAATAGCCAGAGCTGGAAAGAAACCAGATGCCATTCAATAGAGGAATGGATACAGAAAATGTGATACATCTACACAATGGAATATTACTCAGCTATCAAAAACAATGACTTTATGAAATTTGTAGGCAAATGGAGGGAACTGGAAAATATCATCCTGAGTGAAGTAACCCAATCACAGAAAAACACACATGGTATGCACTCATTGATAAGTAGCTATTAGCCCAAATGCTTGAATTACCCTAGATGCACAGAACACATGAAACTCAAGAAGGATAACCAAAATGCGAATGCTTCACTCCTTCTATTAAAGGGGAACAAGAATACCCTTGGGAGGGAATAGGGAAGCAAAGTTTAGAACAGTGGCTGAAGGAACACCCATTCATAGCCTGCCCCACATGTGGCCCATACATATACAGCCACCAAACTAGATAAGATGGATGAAGCAAAGAAGTGCAGGCTGACAGGAACCAGATATAGATCTCTCCTGAGAGACACAGCCAGAATACAGCAAATACATAGGTGAATGCCAGCAGCAAACCACTGAACTGAGAACAGGCCCCCGTTGAAGGAATTAGAGAAAGGACTGAAAGAGCTGAAGGGGCTTGAGACCCCATATGAACAACAATGCCAAGCAACCAGAGCTTCCAGGGACTAAGCCACTACCCAAAGACTATACATGGACTGACCCTGGGCTCTAACTGCATAGGTAGCAATGAACAGCCTAGTAAAGGCACCAGTGGAAGGGGAAGCCCTTGGCCTTGCCAAGACAGAATTCACAGTGAACGGGATTGTTGAGGGGAGGGTGGTAATGGGAGGATGATGGGGAAGGGAACACCCATATAGAAGGGGAGGGGGAGGGGCTAGGAGGATGTTGGCCTGGAAACCTGGAAATGTAATAACAATTGCAATGTAAATAAGAAATACCCAATTTAATAAAGATGGAGGAAAAAAAGAAAACCTCAGGTGAGAGCAGATGCTGGCAAGATGTGGAGAAAGAGGAATACTTGTCCATTGTTGGTGGGACTGCAAACTGGTACAACCATTCTGGAAATCATTCTGGAGGTTACTCAGAAAATTGGATATTGCACTACCTGAAGACCCAGCTATACCTCTCCTGGGCATATACCCAAAAGATGCTCCAATATATAACGAAGACACATGCTCCACTACGTTCATAGCAGTCTTATTTATAATAGCTGGAAGCTGAGAAGAGCCCAGATGCCCTTCAACAGGGGAATGGATACAAAATGTGGTACATCTACACAATGGAGTATTACTCAGCAATCAAAAACAGTGACTTCATGAAATTCATAGTCAAATGGAATGAACTACAAAATATCATACTGAGTTAGGTAACCCAATTACAGAAAACACACTTGATATGCACTCATTGATAAGTGCATATTAGCCCAAAAGCTTGAATTACACAAGATGCAATCCACAGACCACAGGAAGGGCAAGAAGAAGGATGACCAAAATGTGGATGCTTCCACTCCTTCTTAAAAGGGGGAATAAAAATATCCATAGGAGGGGACATGGAGGTAAAGTTTAGAGCAGAGGCAGAAGGAACAGCCATTCAGAATCTGCCCCACATGTGGCCCATATATATTCAGCCACCAAAACTAGATAAGATTGATGAAGCTAAAAAGTGCATGCTGAAAGGGACCGGATATAGATGTCTCCTGAGAGACACAGCCAGAGCATGTCCAATACAGAGGTAAACACTAGCAGCAAACCACCGAACTGAGAACAGGAACCCCTTTGGGGGAATTAGAGGAATGATGAAAGAGATAAAGGGGCCTGAAACCCCACAAGAACAACAATGCTAACTAACCAGAGCTTCCAGGGACAAAACCACTACTCAAAGAATGTACATGGACTTAACCAGGGCTCCAATTGCATATATAGCAGGGAATATCCTCTTTTAGGCACCAGTAGAAGGGGAAGACCTTGGTCCTGCCAAGGTTGCACCCCCAGTGCAGAGGAATGTGGGGGGGGAGCAAAGGGGGTGGGGGGAAACCCGTATGGGGGAGGGGGAGGGATAGGGAGCTTATGGACAGGAATCCAGGAAAGGGAAAACATTTGAAATGTAAATAAAAATATATCTAATAAAAAAGTAAGAGATTCATGTAGTTAGGTGAGGTCATGGTTCGTAGCTTGAGTTTTATAATTTGCAAAGCCAAGGTCAGTCTGAGAAATGCTGTGTAGAGCCTTTGAGCTCCATAAGGACATCATCTGAGTGCAGACTGGAGTTTCTTCTCAGCACACATATTTTTGACCAAAAAACAGAACTTTTGTTTTGTTAATTATAATTACTTCTCAGATTACAGTAATTAAATTTTCTAAACTGCAAGGTTTGAAAATATGTTTAACAAGTTGTGCTTTTAATCGTCATGTTTCCAACCTTTGTTTATTTTAATGTCTAAAATACTAAATATAGTATCTTTGTCTTTGCATGAAAAAATATATTAATGCCACTGAAATATACATCTAAAGACTGTTTAAAATGTTAAATTTTGTTATATGTGACTGACTACAATAAAACCTTAATTGTAAAAAAAAATGGAACTATCAAAAATTTGTTGTATCAATGGAGTTTCCTATTGGTACCTTAACAATAAATCTACCTATCTCAGTTTGGAGGATTCAAAAGGAGAAAAACAGGGTGATTACACATCTCTCTTCCTGACTATTTTGGAGTGAAATATATGCAGATTAGTCAATTTAAAGGTCATTGGGTAGGGAATATTCTACAGCCTAAACTCTCTCATGAATCCAAAGTTGTATGCATGAATTGGAAATGTTTTTTTAAGTACATGTAGAATAAATGATTCTTTTAAAGCAGTATGACATAAAAAAGAAACTCGCTGTTTTCAGGCTCTCTTCTTTAAAAAAAAATCACATTTAATTTATTTACACAATTAATTTGTCCTCTCTGCCTCTGCCTCTGTCTGTCTTTCTGTCTTTCTGTCTGTCTGTCTGTCTCTCTCTCTCTCTCTCTCTCTATATATATATATATATACACACACACATACATACATACAGTGTGTGTGTGTGTGTGTGTGTGTGTTTGTTCATGTATCTGTGTCTCTGTCTGTGTGTCTGTACATGTTTTCTGCACTAACACTCACTCATAGCATACAATATGGAGGGCAGAATAGAGTCCTTGGGAGTTTGTTTTCTCTTCTTGTGGGCACAAAAGATTGAACTAACATCCTTAGGTTTTGGCTATTAATATTGTTAACCTGCTGAGCTATCTCTATCAGGACCTGTGGGTGAACTCAGAGTGGTGACTAAGATTATATAGAGAATCTATGAAGGGCATATATGGTTGATGCCATTAAAGAGAAGGTTTGGGTTAAAAACGTGAAGCTTTTAATGATCTCTATGTGAAGTAGTTACATCTAACATCATTGAATGTATTAATGTAATATATGTCACAACAAGAGTTGTTGTCTTTAGTACTGTGAACTAGAATAAACTCTACCAGTACAGTCCTGATTTAAACAAGCTGAATGGGGATAAAACTAGGCTTGCTCTGCCACAGCTCACTTAAGTACCAAATACAACATACATAGAATGCCTGGTGGGTTAAATATATAATTTCAATCCATGAAGTCCTATAACCTGAAGTGGGTGCTTGTTTGTTTCTCTTTCTTTGAATTCGCCCTACGTACCCTGTGAGAAGTGAATGTTTCAAGGAAACTAACAAGAGACTGTGGAGGAGTAAGTAAAATATACCTGTAACCTCAGTGAATCTGGGTGTGTTCTCACTGTGGAGTAAAATACAGTAGGCTGGAGGAGGTTGATAAGAAGTGATTGATCTTGCAAGTTCTTTGTTCAATTCCTCATCCTTGGATAAGAAGAAAATGCAGTTAAACTTCACATGAGAAGGCACAAGACTTATGATTACTATAGTGACACAGGCATATCTAAAATTACATATATACTCTAATAACTTAATATAATGGGTTTTATACAGGATTCGGTTTTCAAATATAATTTGAGTTCCAAATAAAGCATTTAATAGACATTGTTATCATATCAGAAACAGAAAGGCAGTCTAGGATTGGTTGAATTCTTTATGACCCATGAAAGCTTGTTAATGAGTACATCAGTGATCGAAGGTGCTGCACAAATAATGAAATAATAATATTCGGATGTTTCTCAAGAAACTTAAACAAACATTTATCCATTAATTATCATAAGAAACAAGAAACTCAGAGTTTGTTTTGCTTATATTTTGGAAGTATACTTTTCTGTGAAGATTATTCCTACATCCTTGTGACTTCATTTCATTCATTCAATTTCTTACTACTGAATAACCACTGTTTTGTTTGCAAAGCTGACTTCAGTTTTTGAAATGAATTAGGCTAGTGTAAGAATATTTTTGTTTGCATCAATGTATTGAATAAACTATATTTGAACCAAAGCCATATTACTCTATTTGCTAATTGTCAGTAAAAATATGTCCCCAGACACAAATTTACATAATATATAAGGCAATCATTTTTCACTTCTCGAAATGCTATTAGTCACGTGGGGGTATTATGGTGTGAGATTCTCTACCTACAGTGGACATAGCAAAAAACATGTGCTATAGACTGTATTTTCATGTGTCTACACAATTCATTTGCTGAAATTCTACCACCAACAGTTATAGAAGTAGGAGTTATGAGATGGTTGTATATTAAAGTTAGCAACTTAATGAATGAAAGAAATATCTTCATCAAAGAAGTTCCTCAAAGCTGCCTTACCTAATACCCACATGATAACACTACAAAGGACTTCTCTCTGTGAATCAAGGAGCCAGCCTATATCTTTATCTTGGATTTCTCAGCTTCCACTCATGTAAGTAGTAAAAGGTTGCAGTTAAGCATTTTACTTATAGTATTCATAACAGTCCACATAGATTAGGACGCTGTCTTACTGAATCTGTGCACATCTCTCTTACCTTCAGTCTAAGGATGAAATTAAAAAAGAAACTAAAACAACTAGATTCTTAACATGTGGGAGCCACTGCTAAAGCAAGCAGTTCTTAAGTGTGAGTCACATCTTTTATACCTAATTGCTGTTTTATGTTTTAATACTCTATATGATGTTTATTACAATTAAAAAAATCACCTTAAATCATACTAGAACACTACATGTTTTCTCTTCACTGTAGTATGAATTTCAGTCCTTTTAAAATTAATTTGACTTTGGGTTGAGGATCTAGCTCTGTGGTTATTAATATTGTCTACTCTTTCAAAGAACCTGGGTTGATTCAGACAGTTCAATACACATGTGGAAGCTTATCACTGTCTATAAATCTATAACTCCAGTTACTGGGAATAAGACCAATTCTACTGCTCTTAGGAGCCACCAGGCATACAAGTGTTAGACATATATACAAAAAGAAAAAAGAAAAAACAAAACCAAACCAAAATAAACAAACACAAAACAAAAAACAAATGGAAAAATCAATAACAAAAAACTTTAAACACATTAAAAATAAAAGTAAGTGTATCTTTAAAAATAGTAATTTGACTTTACTGCAAAGAATTACATACATATATTCAATTAAATATGAATTTACTCTACTTACTATATTTCCCTTCAACATATCTCCTAGACTTTATAACATGTCTGCTCCCAAACTCACTCTTTTTCATTGTACATACCTATAAGTACATTGGTACTGTACACATGGAAACAAATATGGTACCTTCCATGAAGCATGGAAAATCTTCATCCATTAAAGGTCTTCTCCAGGTAACCAGAGTGTCTGGAGATCATGCTAGCCTTGTCACATTCAGTAGAAATCACTCCACAACACTCCTTCTCAACTTCAGCTTCTATATTCTTCCCAATTCTCTGTGAAGTACTTTCTGAGCCTTGGGTAGGAGGGTACAGTTGTCCCATTGATAGTTCAGCACTTAATCTTTTAACTTTAAGCTATCTGATGGTTACTTCCTCTTTCCGCTGACTGATGTCAACTGGCAAAAGGGACTTTTCAGACCAAGATTGAGAGCATTCAATACCTATGAACGTAAAACTAAATGCTTAAAAGGTATTTACTAACATACATGGTTCTATGCTGGGGACTATAACTTCTATTACATGGGTTTTTCACTAGGATACAGGACATGAATTCCTTCATGTGGTTCAGGGACTGGAGCCTACATTTTGCCTGGCATTTTGATATTGTAGTACATAAACTCTAGGCTGCATATGAACAAGGATATCTTTCTTCCTTGGTAGCCCAAATAACACTTTATGAACCCTAGACAACAGGGTGGAAATGCTCCAAATCAGTTGAGATAAATTTATCTATATTCTCCAGTCAAACTGACAGGACTTTTCACCAATATGGTTGAACCATGTAACTATACAAGGGAGAAAAAAAAAACAGTGATGGAAATAGATTGTGTGACCTCAAAGACCTCTGAAGTCTCCTGAACAATAATATGTAAAGAAATATCTTGTTCCTTACATGAAATTTTAATTTAAAACCCAAAGTTTTCTGGGGACCAGCATTTCTTAACCTTGTAGAATAATTCTCTTCAAACTTACTTTTTAATTTATATTTACATACTGACTAGTGATTTTTATACGATATTGTCATAGATTTTTTTTGGATAATTCATCAACTAGTTCCTCCTTATCTTCAGACACTCTCTCAACCTTACTGAATCCCAAACTCATAGCACAGCAACCTCCTCTTTCATATTACATGCATTTTTCTATTCCTCAAATTATATACATTTACTTGTGTTGACATAGTAGACTTTCACATATTTTTTATATACCTTTATTTGTATTACCTTTCTCTCCAGTCTTTCCGATTTTCATGTACCTCTCTCTCTTTATGATTTTCCTCCTTCAGGTTTTTATCTTTCTGCCTTTGTTTCCCTAAATATACTATTACTGGTTCTTTTATATGTATCTCCCATAAAATGCCTTTTTCCATTTTTTCACTTCCACTTTTGCTCCATATTAAATATACAAACTGAAAGATTTAGAGCTATGATTCAAACATATTTACAAATTTACAATACCTCCAACAGTGTAAAGAATGGACAGGAAACCAGGAAGGGGAATAACATTTGAAATGTAAGTAAAGAAATATATCTAACAAAAAATTTTTAAAATACGAATACCTTTTTCATCACATCCAGGTCGTCATTTGTATTGTTAATCCTGAATTTGTTAAGACAAGTTTTACAGTAAAAAGTTTAAAGTATTTTTTGTCTCAATTCCTTGATGGCTAAGAATACGAGGAATTTTTATTGTAGTGCTTATTATCTAGTTGTATTTTTTTTCCTTCTGAGAAATGTTGGTTCTGGTTTATAGTCCATTATGTAATGGTATTGTTTATTTTCTCAATCTTTTAAATGTTGCAAGTTTCACTTCCAAGGCTGCCTGCCGAATGAGCTCATCGTCCATTGCTCTTTCTGACCTCTGACTGGCTTGTTCAACTCAGCTCTTCTGGCTTCAATTCCTTTCCAAGCTGACTGATTCACTGTATCTTCGCCCAGCTTCTCACTGAATTTCTCTTCTTAGCCTCAGTCTAACTCTGGAAATTTGTTCTAATCATCTGGCTCCTTATTTTCTGGTTTCAACGGCTTCTGCTAACCTGCACTGAGCTCAACTTCACTGCACAGCACTCACTGCAATGACTTCCATTGACTGACTCTCCCTCTGCTGCTCTGATAGAGCTTCTCTTCCCGATACCATAGCCATGACAGTGAGGTGTTTCCTATCTCAGATTCATTCTGTCAAATCTTTCTCTGCTCTGTCACTTTGTTTGCCCCTCAATTATACTTCACTTTCAAACTTGGCTGCTTCCTTAACCAAGGAACCTTTCTACCTTATAGGTGTAGTAAAGACCCCTCTGCATTCTACGTAGATAGAATAAAGGTGTGTGGTTTGTCCGCAATCTAAAGAAATCATGCAAACCCAGGTCTTTGGATGTAATCACTCGGCAGAGCAGCTGTGTTGCTGGATGAAAATTCTTCTATACATTTATCTATCTATCTCTATCTATCTATCTATCTATCTATCTATCTATCTATCTATCTATCTTCTTTCCTTCTTGCTTGCTTTCTAGTTTTTGCATAATTTCCATCAAATGAATAGTAAGCACAGAATTTTCTCACTTTCACAGGATCATGATTTATAGAAATGAAATGTTTCTTACATTGTTCTCAATAATCTAAGACCTATGACCAATGTAAATATTAACTGGCTTATTGGATGATGGTCGAAAGGATACAGTGTTTATTCATGGAAGAGAAAACTGATATATACACATATACATGGTATAGAAATATCTACCTTATACTTCAGGTCTTCCTAGAATTTAAAGGAAATTAAAACCTTTCAAGATTCTTATTTCAACAATCTTAGAAAATTTAAAAGGAAATCTCCAAAAGGTAACACACAATGATAAATTTTTATATAAACTTATGAATGCTGGATCACCCATTTCAACGTAGCGTTCCTGGGGTCCAACTCAGGTCATTGGGCACAGTGCCAGGCATTTTTTCTGCAGAGATATCTTGCCAGTTCACAATCACAAGCACTTTGAACTAGGTCTTTAAAATCGTCTATCTTCAAATTTGCTTTGACTCTATTCTGGTGCTCAGCCATTTCTTTGTGAATTGGATTGTTAATGTAACTTGAAGTCATTTGTTTATTCCTCGTTATAAAATATTTTTACAGCTAAAATACCCTAATGTGAAACAGCACATTATCAACTTCCTGCTGGTTAAGTGAATGAAAAAGAAACAAAGCAATCCATCTCATAAGCAATTTTACCCATCAGTCCTTTTCAGAGACTAACAATGGGGAAAGCAGAGCATGGTTTCTGCTGATAGAAACTCATTGTTTTTATTCTTTCGTTATAACTATTTTTTTAAATGGAAGTCCATTTTTCAGTGCTACAAAGGGTACTACTGAGAAGAGTAAAATTTGGATGTGTTCTTCACTTAAATTAATGATGTGTTCAAATTTTTCCTCCCCTTTATTCCTCATATAAAATTATGAAAAAAAAACATGTTTTGACTATTCACAATTCTGTAAAGAGTTTCAGTATTTTTTTTAAAGGAAGACTATTATATTATTTAATATTTGATGGTCATGATGCCATTAATTTAAGATGTTACATTCTAAATACTTCGATAAAATTTAGTAGCGCACATTTGTTCTTGAATGGTCTTGTGAATGTCATTATGCATAAAAGAGGAAAGCTGGATCAGGCTGAGACTGTTGCTTCTCAAATCCATATTCATTTCTGATTCTTGTATGAAGTCTGAACAATTTGCCTGTCATTAAAATCAGTACTGCTCTTATTTATCAGTGAGCAATTGGAACATTTTGTCGTCTAGGAAGACAAAGCATTGACAAACCAAAATACTAGCACAGAAGGAAATGAATCAGCTGCGGGAATGAGAGATTCAAATTGGATTTGCCTCAACCCATTTTAAGCTATTGTAGCAGTCTTCTACTGGATCTTAGAACATTAAGCAATCCTGAATTTATAAAAATGACAAAGAACATTATGTTAGTATATTCAAATGAAATTTGTTTGTAAAGGACAAACAGATATCCTTGGCAAAATATTAAACCAAAGTCTTGTCTTTTATATAGAAATATAGAGGACACATTTTATGGACTTCTATATGTACACAAATGCATATTTGGAAATTAATATTAGTGATATGTAATGAGTTAATTAAGGTTGGAATTTATTGCCTTTATTGGAAACCCCACCCTTGTTTGCTTCACTTATTGTCCTTAGAAAAGAAAACAAAATCTAAGCAATGGAAATTGTTTAGCTTAATGATAAGGAACGCATCCATGTATTTTCCCTGAAGGCACATTCTCTTTATTTCAGTGGGTTCAGATGATTAACACAGTAAGTTATACTGAAATCTTCTTTTGCCTTTAACACTTATATGGATTAAAAAATGTTAATTTGAAAAAGTGAGACATTTAAAAACTATGAGATCCTATGTAATATTTTATAATATAAACATTGAAGATAATGTATCATTTTTGCCTAAAAGTGTTAATACAGTCAACATGGCTATTAATCAAATAATTCTTTCTCAAGGTAAAATAACTCTTTCTGTACGTGGATGATTTTGTTGATCTGCTTTACAGGAGATTTCAGAAAGATAAAATTAGTTCTATGTACCCACAATAATTTCAACAAGTTTTACCCAGCTTAACATTATAGAAGCTGTATGTGGTGATAGGTAAAGAAACACAAAGAACAAAACAAAACAAAAACATAGTATTCAGGTTTTGATATTGATATCTAGTTATTTAACTTAATATCTGATGCTCATCTCATGCTCAATTATCTAACCTCTATGTTATAACTTCTTTGAAAGATTTTATAGAGAAATTCTAATCTAGCAACTCTGGTCACATCCAAAGACCTTCTAGGTCTGTGTGATCCAGATGGAATTTACAACTTTTGCATACACTTTAATCACTCTTTCTAGAATCCTTCAGTGCATACCTTCAATCCTAAAACTTGATATATAATTGAGAGGATAACAAGGGGGAAAAATAAGAAAAAAAAATGACAAAATGGTTCATAGTTTGGATATGCCCAACTCATAGGAGAAAAGCTATTTAAGAGCACCTTAAGGAGAGAGTCAGTTGAGTTGAGTTGAGTTGAGATTAGTTTGGACTGGCAGGTGGTAGCCAGTGCAGGGACTGTAGTGCAGTGAAGTTTGGCTAGTTCCTGCGTCCATTTTAGGTAAGCATAGGCAGTTGATACTAGAGAATAAGAAGAAGTCGGATGATTAGAACGAATAACCAGAGTTGTTTGAGGCCAAGCAGAGCAATTCAATGAGAAGCCATATTGAATCATTCAGTTTAGAGAGGAGTTTGAGGTAAAGCATCAGAGTTGAACTAGCAAACCAGAGTTCACAAAGAGCAAGGAAGAACAAAGGACAAGTTAAGGGCACTCTTAACGCTACTTCCAGGGAAGGAAAAGCTCTCTTCTGCCCTCTGCAGGCCACAGGCATACACACAGTACATACACATACATTCAGGCAAAACACTTATGGTTTTTGGCAGTAACCATCTGAGTCAAAAATTATAATGGGTGAATAAAAAACTATAATTATATAGGGTGCACAATTGCCTTGTCTTTGAAGACAAGTGTAAAATGAACTAAAATATTTTAAAGATAGATAATAAAAGCCTAAAAATATACTTTCCTAAGTATAGAATGATTATTATATGTACTCTGCTTATGATATGCTGTTAAATATTTAAAAATCTGGCATGTGCTATATGTCACTGTCTAAACAATTATTCTTGGAAAAGTAGATTTTTTAAATGGTTTTTAATAGAAGAAAGGAAGGATGGAAGGAAGAAAGGAAGGAGCTGGACAGATGTCTCAGTGGTAAAAATCATTTGTTACTCTTTCAGAGGATGTGGATGTGATCCCCAGTGTATTTATGTTGGCACATGCTTAACTCCACTTCCAGGGAAGGAAAAACCCTCTTCTGGCCTCTGCAGGCCACAGGCATGCACACAGTACATACACATACATACAGGCAAAACACTTAGGGTTTTTGGAAAGGAAACCAGGAAGGGGATAGCATTTGAAATGTAAATAAATAAGCAATAAACATTTTTAAAAAGTAAGTCTAAAAGAAGTAAATATTGATAATATATTCTTTTACCAATATACATTCACGTGCATGCTTCTGAACAGCAAAATAAATGGCAACAATGATCCAAGAGATGACACGGAAAGATAATTAAACTTTTCTGTAGATAATTCGAGTATACTACGCCTGTGGTAGTGTATTGAGAACAGACTTAGATTCCTCATAAACACTAGTGTACGTACTAACAAACATAGAGGATTAAGAAAATTTATATATGTATTATTTTAAGACAATGGATAATATAAAAAGCTTAATTAAAAACACATAATCCATGACAATGCATAGAAACTAAAGTAAGAAGTAACACGAGGACAACACCTAACACAAGTAATAAGTGCAGAAAATTTTAATTCAACCATACCAATAACTATAAACAACGGCAAGTGAAAAGAAAACAGTCCATGATATATTGCCTCTAAGTAACTCATCTCTGAAACACAGACAGAAATTGATGAAAAAAAATGAATGAATTGACAAAAATGAGGTAGCATTAATCAAATTAAAGTGAGAATAAACTTACTAGTTTCAGACAAAACATATGTAGACAAAAGATCTAACCTTTGACAGATTGAAGCATTGCTTTATAAAACATGGTCAAACGCCCAAGAAAACATGAGATTTATTAATGCATGCATGTGCAAGCACTTGTCATTATTCCTGCAGTTGCTATGCCCAATGCTTTATTAGAACTTCATTAATGTTTGATAAGCAGATGCTTTGTGTTTAACACTTTTCAGAGATGATTGGCATGGAGTAATGGGTCATTTAACAAAGGCTTGCCCCTCGTTATACTCAATTTCTAGGGAAGAAATTAAGAACTAATCACATGATGATTTAATTGCACAGTGGTAATTGTTATTTAGAAAGTAAGGTTTTGTAAAAAAAAAAGCATTAAAGGATCAACTTCTATAGAATAGACACTGTAGAACCCCTTATGGGCTAAAATTTTTGCATGCGAAGGATAACTTAAAACGAGGACACTGGCAATATATTCAAAGAGTATTAGTTCTAGACAATATTAATGTTACATACAAGACCAGAACCACACAGCTGGTTGGGTGTGGGAAAAGCAGAATGAAAACTGTTCATGGAATTAAATAAAAGGAAGGGGGCTGATAGTTAAAACACAATGGAAAGTCTTTGTGAGGCTTTCACAGGATTTAAAGAACTTGAATTTTAGACACATTCACTTGGAGAGCTCTAAACTCATTTGAAAAATGGTAAAGGTTCATATGATTCTTTTGTCATAATAAAAATTTTCCTTGTACTTATTCATTTATTTACTTATTCATTCCTGTATATCAATTAGTTTTAAATTATAATTTTTCAAAGCTCATTATATATATTTAGATATCCATGTTCCAGTGTTTAGTGGATGTCCGATACATAAATGTAGCTATAGGAAAAGTTTTTTTTTTAGTCAAAAGATACCACTTAATGAGATCACTTAATGTCTATGTATACAAAAATTAAAGTATACAAAATATTAGAAGATGGAAACCAGAATCATATATTTTCTCATATTACAAAATCAGTGAATGGCCTTAAAAAGGATTCATTTAAAAACAGAAAGATAATTATGTTTCAGAATCAAATTAAAATCTTAAAGTAAAAGGAAATCAATAACCCACTATATAAAATACTTCTACAACACTTGGTCCTAGTTAGAGTTTACTGCTGTGAAAAGACACCATAACGAAGGCAACTCTTAGAAGGATAACATTTAATTGGAGCTGGCTTAATTGTTCACAGGTTCATCACCTATTATCATCAAGGTGTGAGCATGGCAGCACCTGGACCGGCATGGTGCAGAAGGAGTTGAGCATCAGGTTGCTAGCAGAATATTCCCTTCTAGACAGCTAGGACGAGGGTATTAAAGTCCACGCACACAGTGACGCAGGTAGTCTAACAGGCCACACCTCCTAAGAGCGCCACTCCCTGGCACAAACCATCATATTTGGTAAGTTCCGAAATTGTTTACTGAGTTAAATAGGAAACAAAATATATTTGACATATGGGGTTTTCAGTTCAGTATTCATAACCAAATTTTCATTGCAGAAATTTTGAAGATGCTAGTAGACCTAGAGCAGAGATCGTTTGTTCTGTGTCATTGGGACTATAACGCTTGATCAAATCTAGTTCGTGAAAAAGGGGCTATTTTTGGCTCGTAGCAGCAGGAAGGCTGGACATCATAGCTTTTGGTTCTGTTCTAGAGACTCCTCACCCTACTTCACACAAGGAACCACAGATTTGAACATATAAGGGACTGAAAAAAAAAACTACACACATTTACTTCTAACAGTTTTCTGCAGTTTAAACCTCATACTCCACAGGTCCTCACAAATGCCATTATTATATAAAAATTAAACATTTAAATTGAGAGTATGGAAGACAGTCTTGGTTAGCGACAACAGCAGAGCACTCCTTTGGATAACTGCACAGTAAAATAAAACAGAATGGCGATTTTATAGGTGAAGGTAATTAAGAGTTTTAAGGGGGCTTTAAAATAAAAATATGAAATGTTTATTCAATAATGAAGTTTTTTTTCATAAGGAATATGGTCACATTAGAAAGAAGGAAGCCATGTCCTAGTGTACAATTAGTAGAGTCGATCTCTTGTTAGAGCCCAAAACTACCATAATTTAAAATGAAGCTTGATGTGAGAGCTTAATGGTTAAAGGCTTTGTTGGAAGACACAAGCAAGCTTTCATTTGCAACAAGTTCTGGTTTCTTTCAATAAAACTTAGATAAAAGACATTATATAATTTAAAAGGAGGGAAATAGTCTGGTGGATTTATGTAATTTAAATCATCATACTATTCTGGCTTTTATTCCATTCAGTTTACTTCTGAATACACTGTGAATACTGTTTTGAAACAGCAAAAAAGTTCAACAAACATTTTGTCCTGCAAAGTAAAGATATGTGGAATCTATATAAATGATTTCTCAAATTGTTAAGGTTGTAGCACTATGTTATTTTATTTACAGTTGGGTCAGCATGATTGAAGATTCATTTCTCCTAAAGGCCTTAAAACATATTCTAGATATTATAGAACCACTATTGTATTACATTCAAGAAGTAGCTTGGTAGCTTCAACTTTATAATATGCTTTATTATAAAATAATGTAGATTTAATCACTGATAATAAGAAAAGGGCAAGATGTAACTGAATATTCTGTGTGACAAAGAATACTTAGCTTGTTGTTGTGAGGGAATTGTAAATACATGACTTTAAACAAATATTTATTAAAAAATATCTGTCCTCTTATCACCAAACCAATTTCTTATTCTGTATTTCTGGTTGAGTTATTTCTAGTGTTTTGTTTTCAGGTTGGTTGCTCTTTGCCTGGGTCACAGATAAATGTGCAAACCACTAGATGAACGGAGGATGCTGACGTTACTTGGTCTGGTTTCTGGTCTCATCTGATCTGGTACAGATTTCCTTAATAATATTTAATTCCTCTGTCTGGCCGAGGAAGCATTTTGGAAAATATGATGGGCACAGGGCATTACTTCAATTTGATTTCATCTGGCAGCCCTTCTGTGTGATCATATTAACTAGAGAACTACTTAGCTGTATAAATCTCAATATTGTCACTGATAAACACACCCACTTGCTTTATTTCATTGCTTGACAGACAGAAAATAATAGAGAAAATTCTATGTATGAATAACGTATTAGGAAAGGCCTTAAAATAGTAGTGACCATTCTACGTGTACCACATGAACTTCCACACACCAAACACAAGAGAAAAAAGTAACATACCACAGGCCACATTCTTTAAAACTTTGCAGGGAGGAGACGAAGGTTTTAATGTGAAACTCTTTTGTGTGAGATTCCAAGCTGACTTACTACCTTGCAAAAGCTTGTATTCTCAGTGCTAAGGAGCCCTCTATGAAAAAGATTTTCAACAGAGAGAAAGCAGTATGGCTGCCCTCCAAGAGATCCAACAAGCTGCTGTATGAGACAGAAGCAGATACTTACACCCCACCAATGGACAGAAGCTGAGGACTTCTGTAGGTGAAATAAGGAAAGGCTGGAGGAAGACGAGGAGGAGGGTGACCCCATAGGAAGGCCAGCTTTGTCAACTAATCTGGACCCTCAAGATCTCTCAGACACTGAGACACCAACCAGGCAGCATTCACGAGCTGGTCAGAGGCCCCCTGACACATATACAGCAGCGCACTGTCAGGTCTGGCCTCGGTGAGAAGATGCATCTAACTCGTGAGAGATTTGAGGCCCCTGGGAATTGGGAGGCTTGGCAGAGTGTGGGGTGAAGTTGGGGCATCCTCTTGGGAGACTGAAGAGGAGGAATGGGATGAGGAATTGTCAGACGGCAGAACATGAGGGGAACAACGACTGGACTGTAAAAAAAAAGATTAAAGACAACAACAACAACAACAACAACAACAATAATAATAATAATAATAATAAAAGTAAAAGTTATCTGCTTCTGTCTCCTATGCTGGCATTAAAGCATGGACCACCATGCCCTGCTGTCGTCATGATTTTTAAAACATCTGTTGCACTTAGTTAGTTTGTGGTGTGTGTGTGTGTGGGGTGTGTGTGTGTGTGTGTGTGTGTATTTGTGTGTGTATTTGTGTAAAAAATCTAGAGGAATGAAAAACTATTAGCAATTCTTTTACTCTCTGGCTAATCTTTGATTTGCCTCTCAGGTCTCTGTGAGGTAATGATGCACTTGCTTTGACAGCTCACATTCCGACTAGATCAGGTAGAGATTCCCTTAAACACTGGTTCTGTGTCTAGAGCCAGAATCGCAATGGCTGGATCACAGGACTGCAAGGCCTGATGGCTCGAGCTAACAATCTCAGCGCTGAGAGAAAAGATCAGGAATTCAAGACGACATAACTTACTTAACAAACCTGATGGCAGATGCTTGAGCTGCTTGAGACTTTTCCTCTCTAAAAGAAAAATGAAAAAATATAAAAAAAAGGAAAATATGAAATGATAGCATCTTTGTTATGCTTTTGTATTTGTATGCATTTATACATATAATTTGTATGTCAAATTTGCATTTATTTATGTAGATTCTCTATTTACAGTGTTTAATTTAGAGAAATACTTGTCCAATCAGAAAGCAGAATTTAAACTTCTATGTATTTCAAGAATTATTTTAAAAATAGACAAGAGAATAAATTTTAATTTTTTTCTCTCCGTTTTCATGGTAGGTTTTCTCTGTGTAACAGGCTCTGGCTGCCCTAGACTCAGTTCGTAGACCAGGCTATTCTTGAACACACAGAGATCTGTCTGTCTCCCAAACAGGAATTAAAGTATGAACTAACCTGCCCTGCTGTCATCATGATTTTTAAAACATTCGTTGTGATTATTTACTTAGTTTACAGCATGTAAATGTGTACATGTGTTTGTTTGTATGTTTGTATGTGTATTTCTCTCTCTCTCTCTCTCTCTGTGTGTGTGTGTGTGTGTACATGTGTGTAATCACAGGTCTCTCTACATGCTATAGTGTTGCATGTGGAGGACAGAGGAAAAAGTTGGAGGAATCAGTTCTTTATATGACATGGGACCAAATATTAAACTCAGGTTTTCAGGGTTAGCAGTATGTGCATCACTTGGGGTCTTGACTGCCTCTGAATATTTCAGATCACATATTTTGACCTCCATATCCATATTTTCTGAAATAATTATGTTATTATTTTAAGTACAACACAGCAAAGGTAATGTGTTTCAAAAAGAATGAAGACAAAAAGAGATAGTGTTGAGGTTAAACTGAACGTTTTCCAAAATTGTGCATAATTATAAGTAATAATTTTTACGAGTAGGCTACAAGAGTTGTGAATCCTCAAAGAGCATGAACACTAATCATATTTAATTTACGTAACAGTTTTTTTTAAAAAAACTTCTTTGTATTGGATATTTTTATGTAAAACTGTTATTGATGCAGGTTTAAAAAATAATTTGCTAAAACAACGCTCTATACGCATCCTAAAATTCCTATTTTGTTAATTTAACTTTGCTGAAAAAAAGAAATATGTGAACTTGTTTTAGAATACCCAATATTCCAGCAGAACCCACTTAACTCTGGTCCTTGGCTCAGAGGTACAGAGCTCAGTGCTCACGGATTAAAAGGCAATCATATGTGCCATGAACAGCGTTTCAGGAGAATGTAATTCAGGAGCATGATCACTGCAAACCGTCAGAGCTTTTCCTGCTCAGGCAAACTTAGTCTATTCCCATCGCAGAAAATGTGCCTTAGACCATCTCATCCCTATTTTACTGCTCTTAGAGGACACAGTCTGCATTTTAGAATGAACCTTTTTCAGGGGCCCTCACCTGGCAGTCTCAAAGTCGCTTACAACTCTTTCATCCTTTGTCTAGATTTAGTTGAAGCAGCAAACAATGCCCTTTGCATTGCTGCTTTCCAAATTCACCAGGTTCTGTTTCTTTCTCTCTCCCCCCTCCCTTTTTTGTTTTCATTCTTCTATCATACAATACAGGCATGCCGCCTTCAGTTTCTTTCTTTCTCCTTTTAATGTTTACTTAAAAGAATAACCATAAAGTAGTACATTCCCAAACAAAATATTTCAAAACACATTTTTATCAACCAGCATGTCTTTTCTCTTCCTGTATATAAGAGGAAATGAAGAAAGGAGAACAATTTAAAAAGAAACTATTTTAAAGAATCTCTTTGAAAAAAAAATAAATATGAACTCTGAGCTTTAAACACTTCAGCATTGGACAAAGTAATTTAAAAATCTACATTGGAAAAAATCAGCACTAAGAGAAGAAGTACAGTGTTTGTAGTAATAAACTTTATCAGATAGAAACAAAAAAGACAAAAAACAAAAATGGAATTTCCTATGTGAAGTACAATTTCGTCAATTACAGTGATTATTAAAGTCTGCAGTTTGAGTTGAGGGTAGTGTGTGTGGGTGTGTCTGTGTGTATCTGTGTGTGTCTGTGTGTGTGCGCGTTTATGCTAAGAAAAACTGTCTCTGAGATAAAAGCAACCAAGCAAGGATAGAGAATGATGATCACATTTCCTAGATCCTTGGAATCTCTGGAAAATACCCAGTATGGAGTGTCCAATACTATTTAGGGATGCTACCAGACAGAGCTCACGGCTGCACTCTCCACCATGTTTGTAAGAGTTTAATTCCAGAACACACACACACAGACACACACAGACACACAGACACACACAAACACACACACACACACAAACACACACACACACACACACACACACACACACACACACACACACTGCAGGCACATACATAATAAGCACTTTTACTGTCTATTGGGAAGACTCTAGTCTGTCCCCCTGATTGGTATTCTTTCTGCTATGTCCTGCCCCTTTTTTTCTCCCTTGACAAATGCCATCCATGCCTTCCCCAGCCAAACTTTTGTCCTTTCAGATATAATTCTCTTCTACCAACAAAAACATTGCTAATACAGAGCAAAGATCAGATTACCAAATAGTTTAATTAACATTTAAAAATAGTATAATTATAATAAAAACAAAATATTGAAATTCAGTAGAACTGCCTAAAGGTAAAATTATGCTGTGGAAAGGACAGGGAATGATAGGCACTAATGTACTAGTTTATGAATTAAAAGCCCAAACATATTGATACATGTTTCCCTGGAATTAGACTGTGATGAAGGGAAAACTACATCAAGAAATCAGATTTAAAAAAAATCAGTAGGTCAAACTTTAGTCTGCTAAATTTGAGTGATGAAACAATAAGATAGCAGAGAGGGAAAAGGTTAAAATCACATAAAAAACAGAAAATTGAATAAAGGGAAAGGCAGCAAACGATCTTAAGAAAAATTGAATGTGTCAAAGTAAGGGAACATTGGGAGAACAATATTTAGCACCTTTTCAAGAAAGCACAGAAAGGCTATCACATAATACTGTTGTTGCTAAAAATAAAAATAAAATCAAATTATAATGGGTTTGACAAATAAAAGTAAATATATATTCTAACAGGATATACTAAGGCCAAAGAACACATATCATCAGTATTAAAAATGAAAGACAAGTGACCTGGATTTTTCTAAGATAATCAAAGTAAGATCATTGGCATAAACAGGTTATAAACAGAGAAAGGACCCAAATACCATAGTACAAGACAAGTCATGTTGCTGTTGGTTTTGTAATAACCGAATATTGATATTAAACACTACATTAGACCAAGAGAAGCAGGACAAACAGGAGCATATTCATCTGCAAAAAGATGAATTAAGAGAGGAGAAAAAGAAAGAGAGGAAAGAAGATGAAAAATGCTAATTCTGGCAGTAACATTCATACGGAATTAATAAAATGTAAAATTTAAAGGCTCTTTAAAAAGCAAGAATAATCACCACTATAAAGTGGATATTATTCCAAATATCTGAACAACTCATATAACAATAGCAAAGACAGAATTTCATAAAACGATCAGAGATAAAACAGACATTATGACAAAATTAAAGTAAAATACACAGAATTTAATAGGTAAGGAGGCTTAGCTTCTGCTGAAAATTATTTTCATGTCATGCCATAAACAAATTGCTACTCTAGTTTTATGAATATTTCCAATATGAATGTTAAATGTAAAATATGGAAAAAACAAATCATACCCACAAAATAAAAATTAGAGCAAAGCAGAGGTAAGATATTGAATGAAACAAATGCATGCGGATAATAGTGCTACCAGGTTTTTAACTCAGAAGATACAAATAAAGAAGTTGTGAATATTCAAGCGAGAATTATCCTAAGAGCAAAAGTCAATCATGAGATAGAAATTGCATGAGGTATAAATAGAAATATGCAGAAGTCATTGAGAGTAATCACTCTCTTTTAGTTCATCCATAATACGACAGTAAAACAAACAAGCAAATAAGAAAATCTAAGAGAGTTCAAGCCATAAATAAGGACTAAGTTTGAAGTGGTTGTTTATATAAATGACATATTTGTTTTATTCATTATATTTTAGGAGAAGATACACATTGATATCTGTTACTATTTCATAAAACTACTACACTCTCTGTTCTTAGTATTTACCTTGATGGTTCAATCTTTTATATTTTCATTTCATTGCGTTTTCCTCTTTTGACATTTTGCCCCTTGAATTTAACTCTTTCTTTAAATCCCTCAACCCAATTTATGCCTAATTAAGTTATGTCTAGGCTTGGGCTATAAATTCCCAGAGATTTCTGCACTATAATGAAGCAGACTGATGCCAGAATTCTGTTGCCAATCTCTAATTCTTTTATGTATTCTTCCTGTAATAATATTTGAGGCTCCTTTATTTCTAACTAAATTACATACGGATTCCTCCATATATGTTACAAATATCTCCATTTAGGATGTCATCTGATTTCCAGCTTTATCCTCTATTTCTTGACTTACTATTCACCCTTACATTATCCAAATGTTTGCATTTTCTTTGAATTCCATTACTTATCATTGGTGGCTAATCCAGGTAGTAACTGTGCCTATAAATATTACTCATTGAAATTTTTACCATTTCTTGAAAGATAATATAGAACGCATGTATTTCAACTCAGACCTTACACCTAAGTCACCACATTCTTTTATCACCCTGTGCTATAAATTAAAATGACTCTCAGATTCCTTTGCTTAAATTAATTTGGGGAGATTATGGAAGTAGTTGAAGATCTGATTTTACCTACCAAGGCAGAATATTGTGGCTTGTTTACATATGGGAGGGATGCAAAAAAAAAATACAGCAATTAAGAGTGAGTTAGGATTCTATAAAGTTATTTGTTCATAGCAGATTAGAAATGGTGTTTTCTTATCCTCAACAATTCTCCGGCTAATTCTGTTAAGATGATGGTTTACCCTTTGTGGTGGCTAGAGCAAACCTGTAATTCTTCGCAATTCATTTCAATGTTCACTAAAATCACCAATGACTCCAATTTAGAATTCAATGTTTGTCATTGTTTTTTATATACATTATAAACTCATTCTTAAATGAAGAATCTTGTCACCTTGATGGGCATAATATTGCCACAGCAACAATCCTCTAAAGTACTTTCCTGATTTGATTTATAGAGATGGGAAGACTCACTCTAACCATCAGCAGCGTCATTTCTTAGACTGTGGTTCCTAACTGAACAGAAAAAAAAATCTATTAACCATTGAAGAAAACGAAACAATAAATTTGAAAGATAGAAGGAGACTAGAGGTGCATGGGAGTGGTTGAAGAAGGAATAGAAAGTGGGAATTTATGTAATTATATTCTAATCTTAAAAATAATATTTTAGGTTGGGGATTTAGCTCAGTGGTACAGCGCTTGCCTAGGAAGCTCAAGGCCCTGGGTTCGGTCCCCAGCTCCGGAAAAAAAATAATATTTTAAAACAAAGAAAAAGGAAGGATCCTGATCACCAGTATGCATCAAACGTAACTTTCTCAGCTTCCTACTTGCAGATGTAGCATTGCCAGCTTCCCCAGGCTCTGGCTTACATGTCTTCTCCACCATGATGGATGATACCCCTGATCTGTGAGTCAAAATATACTTCTTTGTGTTGTGATTTTTTTTTTTAAGAGAAGAGACAAACACCTAAACCGTTGTTGTGTCTCTGTTAGTTGCTCATGTTTTTAGGCATCTCTGCATCCCCTTATTTTATGGCCATTTATTTCCCTCGGTGAGAAAGCAAAAGTGAAACAGAAAGAGTTCTCCATTTTTTCTATCTCGAGACTTGGGGTCCATCACATGCTACAATAAGGAGGACATGAGCACTGTGGAGGCACTGGATTGAGGTCTTCAGTCTGAGTTTACTCGCAGCTCCACTGTCGCGGGGCTGTGAAGACCAGCATGTCTAATGAAGGTGGAATATTTCCATCTAAAAGTCATTTCTGATTTTAAAATTCTTATCAGCTTTTCGATATTAACTCCTGGATATACTTGATTTTAAATCTTGATAAAGGTGTTCTGCTATGTGTCATCCTAGAAATGCTGTAATAATGACTTTTACATTTATGTCCATGATATACAAATTTATATGTATATGATATAAAATTATGCATATATACATACAGCTTTACACAATGCATGTGGGCATACTATAGTCTGAATTGAGATCAAAGGAAGAATATTACCCATATCTACCTATTTGATTTGATATCACTCTTTGAAAATTAATCTTTGCCTTGTTAATTTCACTTTACTGACTGAGATGGGTTTTATGGATTTGCACTTGCATCCTCTCATCTAAGTGTTTCTGCATGACATTTTGATTCGTGTATCTAACTTTCAATTAAGTGTCAAAATCAGATCATAAAAGTTGGTCAATAAAAATAAGTATTCCAAAATTTTTAATTTCCAGAAAAGAATGTATCTTACTTGGCATTACTTTAAATCATTCCAGGAAAATGACATTTTAGTGATTTAGAGATTTAATACCTACAGAGCTTTTGGGGGTCTTTTAAAAATCTTTGTTTATAACCTTTGTTATTCACAATGCACGAAAATTATACAGCACTGCTAAGCTGTCTTAAGCACATTTTGTTTCTAAAATACAAGTGACCTTTTATTTATTGTTTGTATATGGTAGTGTGCATGGATGCTCACACATGCACAGACTCACATCAGGCATAGGCACATGTGTGGAGTTCAAAAGGAACGTGAGGATGCCAGGGCGCTTCCTTCACCATGTGGAGTCCTGTGGCTAAAATCAGAACCGAAGGTTGGCAGCCACAGCCTTTAACCAAGGTGCCTTCTGGGCCCCTTTTATGATTTTGATGATATAATAAATATAGTAAATGATATTATATTTATATATTTATATATCTTATCTATAGATAGAAAATTGGCAGGTAAGCCTTGCGATCTGAATTTGAACTGCAGAACACAATTAAAGTAAAGGTGGACAAAGAAAAGTAACTAAATGATTGTTCTCAAGCTCATGTTGAACACAGTAAAAGTCAAAATGAACACATCATGAATATGTGCTTTGCACAAATGCACAAGCACCTACACACACATACACAGGTACATAGTAAATACACATACATAGTAAATAATAAATAAAAGCTTAAAATATATAGGACATTAAAAATGTACTATGAAACACTTTATACTTTGAAATTAATTTTTTTTCATTTTACCTATTTTATACTAAAGTATATAAGCATATTTTTGGCACTCATTTATTGGCTTTCATTTACTATCAATTAATGTTTAAATGACTTCTCAAGGTTGTTACCATTTTGCATTAATTTTGGAATCTGAGCAATGAATACAGTTCTCTTCTTTGCTAATATTTGAATAAAACCCGATCAATTGAATTCATCTCTATTCACCTGTGTGACTACCTCAAGCTTGATTAATATAAATATTGCTACAAATATATCTAAACTGAGATAAACTTACACAACTATTTTCGGTCTCTCTTATCTTTCTGTATTTGATATGAAGTTCTAATGAAAACTATTTTAAGTTTATTCATATAAATGCAAACTAAAGGCAAATAAATATTTTTAAAATCCCATCCTTGATGTACGAACTGTATGTTAACAAATTGCCTTACCTAACTCACACCCAAGAATTAACCAGGCATCACCCTGCCCAGCTTCCATGATCAGATGAGTTCAGGGTTCAACAATATTACTGTTCTTAATCTCCTGTGGATATGTATCTATGTCTATATCTATAACTCTGCAAATTAAAACACTAACCACCTGTAAATCCCACTGATTTTAGATTTACAAAGAACCATGTCTGAAAAAGCGTATTAGTAGCTTTCAATCAGAAAAATATCCTCCAAGAATTATTTCAATATATTTCTAAAATAACTAATACATTTTGGTAAATAATCTCTAGGTAGTGAAGGTTCCATGCTCTTTACAATTGAAGATACAAATAGTTCTAATTTAAAAAATTGTTAAATTTTCCTTGAGGGTGGTTTTCAATGGCATTCCGCAGACAGTTCTATGTATGCAAACCAAAAGGAACATACTTATAGAAAAATTAATCCAGTTAATTCAAAGAACTACATGAATTTTGACTTGATTGTTCTAAACATCAGAAAATAATTGAATAATTATATATTCCTTTGAAAATATTATTTTACCCAAATGTAATTCATGCTTTAATGTCAAAACTATATTTAGGTTTCTTAGGATACATGAAGTGAAACAAACCTTTACCAGTTGCCACAGACAGGGTACTTACTTTAAAGTTACTGAATTCCAATCACATAAATATTTATTTAAAGTTTACAGTACTGTAAGCAGTTTCTTTTATTTCTGTCCCCCAGTATAGTATTCTAGCTTTTACCATTATCATCTATGTCTTCTATTGTATTTATTTTTTTAATTTAACATTAACATAATTGATTGCTTCATAGACTTCTCCTTCTGTTTGTATTAGGCTCTCTTCTGTTCAGTTCCTCTGAAGTGATAATGATATTTTCATATAAGTTATATCTTTTCTGAAACTGGACTGATGAGAAACCATTTATTTGAAGAAATCAGATATGTCAACAGTCTTCTTCCTGGTTCTTTTACAGGCTTCTTTGTCTTTTCCCATTCAAAAATAGATTCCTTTGTTTTTAATCCATGCTGAACAAAGATATCCTCAGAAGAACTTTAGATTAGTACATTTACTTCTTAAAAAAAGTTGCTGTATGGAGTTTGGCATAATTGGATTTATTTTATGATCATAATCATTTGAAAAACTATCAATACTTTATAAAAGAACTTCTGTGCCCTTCAATTTTTGCCAATATTTGGGAGTGATAAGATGATGCATTGCAGCCTCACGACTGTGAAAATATACGCTCAAAACATTATCAGGAAGAAGTAGCAGAAAAAGTATGCATCAGCATTGTATAAGACATCGTAAGTAAAAATTACTATAATGCTATATTGGGTAGGTTGATATAGAAGTACATCAGAAAATGTATAATAAGAACAGCACTGTTTTATATTAAAGACAAGTGCTCAATAAAGTACAAGGGAGCACTTTACCTCAGCACAAAAGTTGTATGAGCAAATTAAACCACTTCTGTGTAAAACAACGTATAGCATTAAATTCATGCATAATTTAAATATTTTATTCAAGAAAAACTTTATTGATATTAATTACCCTTCAATAAGCCTGAAATTTTTAACGACAGTTGTTTAAACACAATTTTGTTTAAATATGTACTACTTTAATTAATTTATTTTATTTATTTGGGGGTGGTGCTGGGGAAAGTGTTTGTTTCACTTACAGGTCACACAGCCCATGCTCAGCAGGAGTCAAGGGAGAAACTTAAGTAAGTAACCTGGACACAGAAACTAACACAGGGACCAAAGAGGAACTTTGCTTCTGTAGTTTATTTAGTGTTGGGAAACAAATCTCGGCTCGCATTCGGACAAACCACACCAGGCCAGTATGTTTCCACGTGCAGAGGTTTAATGAAACGAAGAGACAAGACAGAGGGACCAGAGAGAAAAGAGGAGGAAGAGGGCAGAAAATGTCTGCTTTTATTTGAAATGTGACTTAATTGCTCCCAGGTGAAGGTGGGAACTAAGTAAAAGGTATGCTGGGAATGCTGGGCCGTTGCCATGGCAACAGATGCACTGGTGACCAGGTGATTTCACTGCTGGAGGCTAAATCAGTTCCTGATACCAACACTTAGCTTGCTGCTCAAGTAACCCAAGACTACTTTTCCTTGGATGGCAATGCCCACAGTGAGTGAGGGCCTTTCTATATCGATTGGCAAGTAAGACAGTGCCTCACAGACATGCCCAAAGGAGAATCTGATAGATATAATTTCTCAGTTCGGTTTCCCTCTCCACACAACCATCTAGACTTGTGTCAAGTTGACAAAAACTAACCACTGCAGAAAAGATGAATTGTAAATATTTAAATTACCCATTTCATTCTTTGGCTATTATTCTTCTAAATACATATTCCTTGAAATAAAAAGCAAAGTTAGATTTTAAAAGAAGTTGAAGGAAGAAAGGGAAGAGGAAAAAAACAGATATTTTTAGAATTTTGCAAACAAACCACATTTGGCTACCTTAACATTCAATGTAAAGGTAGGAAATCTTGACAAAAAGATAAAAAAAAATGAGTTTGATTACAGAAAAATGCATTTCGAAAAGGGAAGTAAACACAGCTATGAGTAATACAATAAAACATATTCTTTCAATCTGCTACTCCCAAATTCAACAAATTGCATATTTAGATTTTCACCTAAACTTCCAAGATGTTACAATATATGATAACCTAGAATTTACATTTATGTATTCATTTCTCTGTGGGAGTGCACATGTGTATATGTGTCTTTTTGTGCCTGTATAGCTGCATGCATATGGGAACACACTTTTTTTGTGGGCATGTGAAGGGCAGAGAACAACTTTAGAAAATCTTCACTCTGAGAAGTTTGAATTATGTGAATTGGTCCTGGAGACAGAAATATGAGCAGTGACCCCAGTTCAAGTATAATTCATCATTGTGATGTCATGTCAGTTTCCTTTACATAATAACGTAATAATAGATTGCTAAAGCTATTCTTGGACTTTAATTTATCTGCAATTTGCTGAAATTTGCAGTAACTCTATTAGTGGTAAAAACAGATGTCTCCAAAATGTTGACAAAATTAGAGATGCAACATATTTCTCTAGGAAGTTCTCAAACCTTTATTCTAGACTTCACTGTCCTTGTAGACCCTCTGTGAGGCCAGCTGGATGATGTAGATGTTTGTCTGACACAACATAATTGGGCTGAGGTAAAATCATTTCTCAGTCATTAACTATTCCATATCTCAATCCATCATCAATCCTTGGGCAGCATTAAGAGATTAATAACAATCTCCTTTGCAGCATCTCATGTATTCCCAGTCAGTAACAGAACCTCTATTCCAATCTGATGAGGAAAGTCAAATAATCTGGACAAAATGAAGATTTTCCCTTCTCTGCCTACCTTTAATACAAGAAATTTGAAGAGTTAAAATACAAGATGGTTTTTTACTGCTAATTATTTTTTCCCCTAAGAGCAAACAAATCGAAGTATGTATAGTTAAACCTGGTTTACTTTATGTTCAGGAGATTAAGGAAAGTATTCTGTCAAAATTCTCAAGGGTATTAACCTATACATCATTTAGATACCACTGGTCTCTTGGCATAAGTTATTTAACAATAACTAGATCTTCTGTTCTTATGATGAAGTCATTATTGTCTATGCTCTAGTTGAAGAAAATGATATTTTCCTTTAATATTATGAAGGAGTTTTCACTTGGTTTCACACAGAAACTTTAATTGCTGGTTAATTAGTTTTCTGTCATTTATTCTTTTTCGTTAAAGCACCCATTGACCCTATTAACCAGCAACTCAATCTACAGGTATTACAATAATGTTTTATTCATATTTCTCAATTATTGATATATTTCCTGACTTTTAATAGTAAACAATATCAACTTAACTTTTTATTTCCAAAAGTCGTGTTGCTATATATCAGGTGAGTAGGAGAGAGTTTAGATACAAAAGGAGCATTTCAGAGTCTTCTCCTTCAGACCACTTCTGGCCCCAGCTGACTGTGGGAAATGTACTTCTAAAGGAAAATCTGTGATGCTGTAGTTCAATGCATGGCATCCTCAAAGACAACATCTTCAGTGAAGAAAAGGTAGCACCAGAACATAGGAAGTTTATGTGCTGAAACAGAACACTCAAAACAAAGAATCTATCTCATGAATCAGTCAGTGAATGTGACTGCCTCCTGTGGATAGTGGCTTTGGAAAAGCAGACCCTTTAGAGGGTGCTTAGGAAGCACGGAACTCTGACTCCCTTGGTCCCTTACTTCTATAATGAGTTTCTTCTAACATAATGGTCTGATTAACATACCATAAGCACACTGTAACCACTTAGCTCAGATATGGAATGTTAGGCTTTCAACTAGGTATCAGGTATTGCTGCCTTGGAAACCAAAGGAGGCAACGGAAAACAGAGGTGAGAGTCAGGCAATTGACAACTCTGCCACACACTCCAGAGATGCCACTCCTTTCATTTAGTCATATATCACGCAAGAGAGACAGGTCTGGTGTCACTCTCCTTCATGGCGAGGGCAGAAAAACCAGCAAACAAAAGAAAACAAAATCTAAGTCAAACAAAAATGAAAATCAAACAAACAAAAAATAGTCTCTAAATGTAATCCCTATCCTTTCGGCATGCTTTTAAAACCTTATTCCTTCTAGGAAACACCAATTCTAATAAGTAGTCAAGTGTCATTCAAAGAGACACAGCATACGGCAGTGTAGATAGAATATTTTCAGGAATTGTGTGTAGAAAGATTCCTTCTGGAAGATTTAGACAATATCAAGGTACATTGTTTTCTGACTTTTCCTCCAAGGGAATCAGTATAATTTTGCTGTTACTGTGAGTATAGATCTTCTGCTTTTCTCACTTCATCCTAAGTCCAATGAAATTGCAAGAGTCTCCATATTTCCTTTATGTAGGGCATATCGCCATTGTTCCCTTTGTTGAATTATGGTTAGAAATAATTGAAGTTTTCTTTTCTTTTTGTTGGAAAAATTAAAATGTAGCCGTGTTTAAAGTATGAAAACAAAGTAAAAGGGGGATGTAGGCCATGAATGACTTTGACAGAGCCTTTGGACCCATTTAAGGAAGGACAAAGGCTTAGAAAATACAATAACAAATAACAGTGAACACATGAAGATTACAGAGGAGTTTCCATGCTTATAACACCACTACTCTTACCAAAATCAATTCTGGATAAATATCCACGTGAATCAATACCAGGTATGAAGCTTGAAACAAAGTGATTGCTTTAAACGATTTCCAATACATCACATCTTATTATATTAGGATATGACAGGTTATGCTGTGCTTCATTGAGTTACATAATATCATTTTGAATATAACTCCAAGTCTACCTAATATAGGATGATGAATCAGAAAATAAAATGGCAAGGACTCATTTACTTCTAAATCATAAATTAGATTTCTTTGTCCACACACGAGGAAGTAAGGGAGCCAAGAGGGCTTCTAGGATGGTAGGCTCATTCATGTCAATTAACAACAACCAACCACTCTCCTTAATTCTTTATGGTCATAAAAGCCTTCTGAGTCTGGAAGAACTGACATAAATTAGATAGCACCTCTGTGAACAGTGGATATCTGCATGGATCTGTGGGGGTGTGAGGTGATCCTGTCGGACATATTCTTTCAAATCTAAAAAATCAGAAATCAATTGTAGTTAAAAATCATTATCTTGTCAGAAAAAACCATGATGACCTGCTTTGATTTCATTATAAAACATTTTAAGCGTGGAAGTAAACTTAATAATCACATTCAAAAAGATCCCAATCACCATAAAATCAGTAAATAAAATGTGCATTGCTATATATTCCAAGATATGAACACAGGGAATAAACATTAAGAAGTAGGATGTTTAATTAAGGTAAGAAGAACACGGTTTCAATATGGCAAAGTTTCGTCAATAGACAAAGAAAATGCTCTCTCTCTCTCCTTTCTTTCTTTTTTTTTTTTATTATGAATGAGCTCACTCAGGAACTGAAAACCAAAAATATAGGGCCCTGGGGTGTGAATTATTTTAAGAGAAAGATAATTAGAAAGCAGTACTGTTGTCCCATATTTTCATATCTGGGTTTAAACCTGGACGCCCAAGCATGAAGACAAATACATTTGTTTCACCCTCCAAGAATCTGCCATTCAACCTGAAGAAGAATAAATTATTTAAGTATTAACTAATACATGTTCAAACCTCTCCACTCATCTCTTAAAGAGAATCCTCTACCCACTGCTGCCTGCTTTTTGGGAAGCAGTCTTTGTCCGAGGCGACTGTTAAGAAAGTTAAGTCCCAATGGGAATATTTTATCATTCTTCAAAATTATTTGTATACTCTCCATTTACTGAAAGGAGAACATAAATGTCTCCAAATAACTTTATTTCATAATACATTATAGTATTATATTTAGATTTTATGTTTTTCTTTTTTAATCCACCTTGCTATCTCATTTCATATTACAGGAAGCTCTCAGTGGAAGGAAATAAAATTTTATCCTTATTTCTATAATTGTCTGTACAAGGAAGAGACACTTGTAAATGACACATCACTTGGTCAGCAAAATGACTTACTGGGTAAAAGTTCTCACTACCTATCTGAAGTCAATATTTTTTTCTGTCTTCATTTGAAGCCCACAATTTTGAAAAGTGACGGGAGGGAACAAAGTTAACAGGGTTTACATGTGACCTCCATACATGGGGAGCATGCAGGCCTCCCCAACACGCATCATGATTATGTACATAATTACAATAATGAAAAAGTATTTGTGTGTGTGTTTGTGTGTGTGTGTGTGTGTGTGTGTGTGTGTGTGTGTGTGTGTGTTACTGATTGTGTGAATGTACAGATTGGTATAAGTGCCTTTGGAAGTCAGTGAAAGGGGTCAGGCAATTGTTACCTACCAACATGGTGTCTGGAAATCTGGATCCTCTGCTATATAAGCAAGAGATTTTAACTGCTCTGTTATCTATCTGTCTGTCTGTCTGTCTGTCTGTCTGTATCTATCTATCTATCTATCTATCTATCTATCTATCTATCTATCTATCTACCTATCTAAAGCCAAAACATTAAAAAAACAACAGAATGCTAGTACTGAAACATGAATTTCTTCCAATAAATGGAACATCAAATAAAATAGTATTATAAATAATATAATTTTGATATATCATCGTTCTCTCTACCTACACATGTAAGAAAAATAGTCGAGTTCATCGTGAATTCAAACGAATTTTACTTGGAGAGAAGGTAGTTAATAGTGACAAAATATGTTGAACTTGGATTGTCATCCAAGGAGAGTAATGCAGAAATGTTAATAATGTGAATTACATTGGTTTCATTTTATGTCAGTAGTTATACAGACAGGAAGAAATTATACTATTTTTATGGTTTATGATATAAATTAGAATGTACAGCTATACTAACATTAGGTAAAAATATACCTGTCAGTATTTTAAGAATATTTAGATGCAATCAAAGACCAAAAGACACAGGTGCACCATGTGTGCCAGAAACTAATACACCTGTTCTTCTCCTCCATTTAGAGCATGCTACTGTGGCAGATAATTAAATAGCAAGTATGTATTCTTACTCATTCATAAAGATTTATTAGTATTACTTTCAGCATCTCAAATTATTTTGTCCAGGTTCTGGCTGCATTTCAATGCTGATGATTATATTCTATGAAGGCAATGCCCTGCTGTTTTGAAAGTTGTAAAATCTGCACTCTCCTGATATATAATTGGCAGAGAACTTTCCATTGCCCAATACAAGGATAACTATATTTGAGAATCAAAACAGAAAATATGTCCTTATTTGCAAAATGGTTGCTGATGTAAGAAGTCATTGGAAAAACTCGGGACTTATAAATATAATAACAAAATGTTTGCCTTGCACAATTATGACATACAAAACATACCAGTAAGACACTTCTAAAATTGATTGCCAGATGAAGTATAGATTTGTTTCTATTTAAATAAATTCTCTCTCTCTCTCTCTCTCTCTCTCTCTCTCTCTCTCTCTCTCTCTCCCCTCCCTCTCCCTCCCTCCCTCCTCTCTCTCTCCTGTCTCTCTCTCTCTCTCTCTCTCTCTCTCTCTCTCTCTCTCTCTCTGTCAGTCTGTCTATCCCTGTCTTTCTCTCTCTCTGTATCTCTCTCAAAGGTATACTAGGTTACTGACATAACAGATGATTGCCAGGTGTTCGTGCATGATTTATGTTGTTTTGAGATTTGAAATGGATGTTTACCTTTGCTTTCTGATTCAAGATATATAATTAAACATGCACATAAAGCCATTAAAATGATTTTCAGATAACATATGCACCACTTTGAAAGCCTGAGACATCACATCAAGCGATGTCTCTGGTTTATTCTTATACCATCTGAACAGACATAGGAAGGAATAATTCTACTTTATATCAACTCAGTAAAGTCAATTATCTATTTTTCAAAATCAGAGTATTTGTTGGTTCTTGTGTTTCAAATGTTTCAAATGAGATTTTCTTATGAGCTCTTTGGTCACAAATAGTTTAATCTTAGTTTATTTTCAAATTCTCTTGGAAAATTTCATTTTACATTTATTCTTTTTCAGGTATGTTCATTTACTCACTTGCTACTCAATGGGTTCTTTCTATATGTCTATCTCTCTCTGCTGTGCACCTCTGTATGTCTGTATGTCTGTGTGTGTGTTTGCCTCTCTTTTTCTCTGTTTCTCTCAGTCTCTCAGTCTCTCTCAGTCTCTCTCTCTCTCTCTCTCTCTCTCTCTCTCTCTCTCTCTCTCTCTCTCTCTCTCTCTCTCTCTCTCTCTCTCTCTCTCCCTATCTCCCTCTCCCCGTCTCCCTCTCTTTCTCCTCCCCTCTTGCTATCCCTTTTTCTATGCCTTCCTCTCGACTTCCTCAGGAATATGTGTGGATGTATGGATGTATATGTCTCTAACTCTATTACTATCTTTCTGTTATTTTGGTCTGTATTTGTCTTCATTATCATTTCTGTTAAGGTCACTATACTAAAGAACTCAAAACTAATTATTTGCCTAATTCATGTTTGTATTTTTCATTGTAAGCAGATAAGGACAGCAACAAGAATTAGGAGTCATGTTAGTTTATGTTTACATCTTCAGAATAAATCCATTGAGATTAATTCTTGAGATTGCATATTGCAAGTATATTATAATTAGACACATATAAACCAAAATTCATCAAATTCTATTAATAAAATGAAGTAAAAATCAAAAATAATGCATCACAGAGAGCAGAAAGTTTTCATTATGAACTAACCAAACTATTTTACATTTTTCGTTACATTTACAAAAATACGACTATCATTCTAAACTAACAGAAGTATATGTAGAACTATGAAAACAGAATGTATCATTTAATTGAAAACAATACTCCATACTAAAGAATTGCTAATGAATATCCTATTAAACTGTACAAAACTATAGATTGGATATAAAATTCTAATATTTTTCTTATGAAATATAATGGTTTAGTTTTTCAGATAAGTCATTCTGTAGGTAGCTTAGTGATACATTTAATTTAATATATAATTAAATGTATGTATATGCATATTCATATATACCCTAAATTTACTTGAAACTGTGAATAATGATGTACACGTAGCAAACCACTTAAAGAACATTTAATTTTTATGAGATTAAACTTGAAATCACTTTTCAATATTAATCACAAATTCCTGAAAAACATATTATCTAAAACATGTGTTTTAATATAGGGTGAAGACCAGAACATTTTTAAAAATTTTAATTATTATGTTTATTTACATTCCAGTATTTGTCCCCCTGTTTCAGCTCTCCCTCCTACTGTTCCTCATCCCAACCTCCTCTCCCTTGCCTCTAATAGGGTGCCCCCTGCCAGGCCTCCCTCTTCTCTGGGACCTCAAGTCTCTCAAGGATTAAACACATCTTCTTCCACTACAGCCAGACCAGGGAGACCTCTGTTATATATGTGCCGGGTGCCTGGGACAGGCCCATGTATGCTCCTCGTTGGTCCTCAGGCTCTGGGAATTCTCTATGTTCTGATTTATTTGAGACTGCTGGTCTTTCTATATGGTTGCTCTCCCTTTCAGCTTCTTCAATCTTTCCCCTATTTTAACCATAGTGGACCCAAACTTTAGTCCAATGGTTGGGTACAATATCTGCATCTGTCTCAGTCAGCTGCTGGTAGGGCTTCTCAGTGGACAATCATGTGTCTGTAAGCATACAAGAGAATTAGTAATAGTGTCAGGACTTGGTTTCCTTGTGGTATGGTGGAGTATATTTTGGGTATATGCCCAAGAAGGTTATAGCTGGGTGTTCAGGTAGAACTATTTCCAATTTTCTGAGTAACCAATGGATTGATTTCGAGAATGGTTGTACTAGTATGCAATCCCATCACCCATACAGGAGAGAGTTCCTCTTTCTACACATCCTCACTAGCATATATTGTCACTTGAGAATTTTATCTTAGCCATTCTAATTGGTGTGAGGTGGAATCTCAAGGTCCTTTTGGTTTGCATTTCTCTGATGATTAAGGGCTTTCAATCTTTGTTTAAATGCTTCTCAGCCATTGGAGATTCTTCTGTTTTGAATTCTCTATTTAGCTCTGTACCCAACTTTTGATTTGGTTATTTGACATTTTTGGCAGTTAACTCCTTGAGTTCTTTATATGTTTTGGATATTGTCATCTGTTAGATGTAGAGTTAGTGAAAATATTTTCCCAATCTGTAGGTTGCAGATTTGTCCTATTAATGGTGTCTTTTGCCTTACAGAAGATTTTCATTTTCATGATTTCCCATTTATTTTTTGTTGTTCTTAGATCTTGAGTCATTGATGTTCTGTTCAGGAATTTCACCCCTGTGTACCAATGAGTTTGAGTCTATTTCTCACTTTCTCTTCTATTCAATTTAGCATATCTGGTTTTACATTGAGGTCCTTGAGCCACTTGGATTTGAGCTTTGTGCAAGGTGATAAACATGAGTCTATTTTCATTCTTCTACACGCAGGTTGCTAGTTAGATCAGGACTACTCATTGTAGATTCTTTCTTTTTTCCACTTTATGATTTTGACTTCTTTTTCAAAGATCAAGTGTTTATTGTTGTGTGGGTTTACTTTTGGGTGTTCAATTCTATTCAATTGATCAATTTATCTGTCACTATCAATATCATGCAGTTTTTTGTTTGTTCATATAATTATTGCTCTGTAGTACATTTTGAGGTCAGAGATGTTGATTCCCTCAGAAGTTCTTTTATTGGTGAGAATTGTTTTGGCCATCCGGATATTTTGTTTTTCCATATGCAGTTGAGATTTATTCTTTCTATGTCTGTGAAGAAATGTGTTGTAATTTTGATGGAGATTGCATTTATCTTTAGATTGTTTTGTGATAAGATGGCCATTTTCACTAGGTTAATCCTACCTAGCCCTGAGCATCAGAGATTTTTACATTTTCTGAGGTCTTCTTCAATTTCTTTCTTCGGGGAGTTGAAGTTCTTGTCATACAGATCTTTCATTGCTTGCTAAGTGTTCCATCAAGATATTTATACTATTTGTGGCTATTGTGAAGGTGTTATTTTCTTAATTCCTTCCTAAGCCTGTTTATCATTTGTATAAAGGAAGGTTACTGATTTGTTTGAGTTAATTTTATATCCAGCCACTTTGCTGAAGTTGTTTATCAGTTGTAGTAGTTGTTAGGGTGGACTTAGACTTGAATATAATTTACAAATTTATACTGTATACACTGATGCATAAAGAAGGATGAAACTTTGCTTTTCCTTATGAAAAAAGATAAATAATGGTGCAAATTAATTAATTAATTAATTAATTTATTTATTTGAAACTTGACAAAAGCATGGAAAACAGTTTCTTAGGGTACACTGTGGCTGCAAAATTAAAGGTGTTTGATATATAACATAAAAATCCAGATATCTTAAACTTTCAAACTTCATATTTCCTCTTGTATAAATTTCTTTCTGTATTTCTTGATCATAGAGAAATATACATGTATATTTCATATTCATGTTTGGAAAAATGATCATAAATAGCCAGGGATTTGTTGAAGTCCTTTCCCTCCTGTTTCAATGATGTGTTTAATTTAGGTTGGGATTCTGCCTGACTTGACTCTACTTTTTAAACTGGGTAATAATAAATACTAATGATCTGAAAGAAAAGGTTAATTTGCATTATTAAAATCTAGTAGAAGCATAATATAAAATTATCTTGAATTATATTCCCCATTTAATGAAAAGATGAATAAATATACACTCCATATAATTTCATTATTCTTAGCATCAAGCCAGTTTTCTCATTTGAGCACAAGAAAGAAAATGGAGGCTACTAATTAAACAGTAATATGTTAAGTTTAACTTTTTTCTCTTCTTGAATGGAGTTAAATCCTTTTTAAAAAATCACCTCTTTATGACTCCAAACTTTAATTAGATCCAGTAACTTTGGTTTCAATATGCTGACCTTGAGTGCTCTGATTCACACACTCAATGAAATCCATATGTGGTGATTGTCTTTGGAGGTGATGGATATTTTTGTACTTGTGAAATCAAGGGACTGTTATTGCAACTCAAGCTCTAAGGTTTCTGTTTTCTCACAGCAGGGATGGCCCTGGGTCCTGGAGAGCATCAAGAACATGTTTTCTTGTCAGCATTTCCTAGTGGAATTTCACAGGCTTTGAAAAGCTCCTGTATCATCACAGCCTCTCCAATTGCCCCACATGTGAAATCCATAACAAGCTCCAGGCTGATATTTAAATACAACTATATATTAAGAGAAATGAACAGACATACACCTATAGAATTCTCCATTATCACTTGGTCTTTCAATATGAACGACTTCCTCAAAATGAAAGTATTTTTTAATGATGGTTTTGATATGTTATAGAAGTACATGAAAGGGGTTGGGGATTTAGCTCAGTGGTAGAGCGCTTGCCTAGGGAAGCGCAAGGCCCTGGGTTCGGGTCCCCAGCTCTTAAAAAGAACAAAAAAAAAAAAAAAAAAAAGTACATGAAAGACAATCTCAGAACACAATGTTAATAAAATTCTGTTTCAGACATGAATAAATTATTTCATTAATACAAACCTACAAAACATATAGAGGATTGTTCAGATACTGCATAAAATAGAATAGAAAGGAGATCAGAGGCTATAAGGAGAGCAATACATTTTTAATTTAAAACAATTTTAACTTTATGAAAAAGACAACAGCAAACAGTATCCAATAGATATCAATGTGATAATACTTGTCTCTAAATACAGAAAAAAATGTCTCATAAAAAACAATAAGACAAACCTTTGATATCATATAAAGCCATCTTCTGCTACATATGTATCTAAAGCCATGGATCTCTCTACATGGACTCTTTGGTTAGTGGTTTAGTCTCTGAGAGCTCTGGGTGGTCTGATTAGTAGACTTTATTCTTTCTTTAGGGTTGTAATCCCCTTCAGCTCCGTTAATCCTTCCCCTAGCTCTCCCAGTGGGGTTCCCAGACTCAGACTGATGGCTGTGAGTATCTGTATCTGTTTTCGTCAGAGGCTAGTAGAATCACTCAGGGAACAGTCATACCAGACTCCTCTTAACTAACACTTCATGGTATTATCAATAGTGTGAGGGTTTGGCATCTGTAGATTAGATGGATCTGTAGCTGGAGCACTCCCTGGAAGGTCTTTCCTTCAGTGTTTGTTTTGTTTTTGTTCCTGTCTTTCCTTTGGACAGGAACATTTCTGGGTTAACAATTTTGAGATGGGTGGATGGCCCCATCCCTCAACTGGAAACCGTGCCTATCCACTAGAAAAGGTCTCTACAGGTTCTATCTCCCCTTCATTGGACATTTCAGCTAAAGTCATCCTTGTTGGATCCTGAGAGCCTTTAGCTTCCCTGGAATCTGTGAATTTCTAGTGGCTACCTCCAGTTCCCCATCCTCAACTGTTACATATTTCTATTTAATTTCCTTACCCTCTGTAGTTCTCTCTTGTCCCTTCCAATACCTGATCCAGTCCCTCCTTCCCCCACCTCCTATTTTGAAGCACAATATTTATGAGGAAAAGAATGCATTTTATCATGATAAACAACTTATTGTTATATTCTAATTTGTAGTTTGTGTCAATGTGCATATCAGATACTTTCATATTTGATATGATCACCACTATATAGTGACAATGTGAGTTTAAAACAGGTGTCAATAATTTAAGAGAGATTTGTGGTTTTGCTTGTTGCTGTTTTTATTTGTTTTATTTCTTAGTGTTTTGTTTGTTTGTTGCTGCATCATATATTGATATACTATAGGTGAATAAGAAAAGAATAGTTTTTGGTAGTACAGAATTTTTTTTATTATTATTATTCTTTAAGAGTTAACAAATTGAATCAGAAGCTCCTTATTCCAACAGCACATGGGAATAAATCCAACAAGTGGCAAGACTAAAAATACATGAAAAACTATATTATTATTTGTTAAATGTAAAATCTATGAATATTTTACTCAATTTTCCTCATTTCTTGTATGAATAGATATATCTGTTCATGCAAAAGTTTAATAAAATCCTATATATATTCATTTTCGTAAGGATTTCCTCTAGTATTTTTCTTCTGTGAGAGTCACAGTGTTTGGAACAATGATTTTTGTTTGTTATTACATTTGATGAAAACAAAGTATCCAATTTTCTTAGAAATGAATTTGTGGCCATTGCTCTGGTATTCTTTGTCCTCTGTTCTTTTTATTCTAAGATTTGGTGTTTTCATAGTGTTGCAGTTTTCCTGAAAGTTTTGTGTTAGAAATGTTTAGATTTAACATTTTCATTGAGGATGCATACATTTTTCTTTTCTTTGTTTCTTTGTTTCTTTGTGTCTTTGTTTCTTTGTTTCTTTGTGTCTTTGTTTCTTTGATTCTTTGTGCCTTTCTTTCTTTCTTTTTTTCTTTCTTTCTTTGTTTTCTTTCTTTCCTTTTTTTATTCTCAATTTCTGTGCCCCCCCTGTCCCTGCCCCTGATGTCACTCCCCCAATCCCCCATCTTCTCCTCTGAAAGGATGGGATCTCCTCTGAATGGTTATCTCCCAATTTTGGTAGAACAAGTCTCTGTAGGATTAGGCAATCCTCTCCCACTGAGACAAGACAAGGCAGCCCTATTGGGGGACCAAAACCACCTCAGATTACAGCTTCAGAGATAGTCTTTGATCCAATGGTTGGGAGACCCTTATGAAGATAGAGCTACATTTATTTCTAGGGCTTTGGTTCAGCCATGTATGCTCTTTGATGGTGTCTGTCTCTAAGAGTTCCCAGTTGACACTTTTGGTTTCCCTGTGGAGTTCCTATGCCCTTTAGGGCCTTCAATCCTTCTTCTACTTTTCGGTAACAGTTCTGACCTCCATCCAATGTTTGGCTGTGGGTATTTGCATCTGTTTCAGTCATCTGGCATGTAGAGCCCCTCAGAGTACAGTTATGCTAGGCTCTTTTCTATAACCATAACAAAGTATCATTGAGAATAGTATCAGGAACTGGTGCTTACACATGTGATGGGTCACAAGTTGGGATGGTTATTGCTTGGCCATTTCTTCAGTCTCTGCTCCATCTTTGTCCCTTCATTTCTTCTAGTTAGGGCAAATTTTAGGTCAAAAGTTTTGTAGATGAGTTGTTGTCCTTATCTGTCCACAGGTTCCTCTTCAGGTTCAATGTAGATGACCTTAACCTAAATGCCTAACAGTGCACAATCCATTTCTTCTATCAAATCTTCAATGCTTGATAAAGAAGGAAGTTCAGGAAGTCTCTCTACATGTGTTTCTGGCTTTTCTAGGGCTTACTACTTAGACGAGGCTGATATCAAACTCATAGAGTTTCACATACATCTGCTAAGTATTTAGATTAAAGGCATGTACAATCATAACCAGTTCGACATTTTTAAATTAATTAATTAATTTACTTTAAGTTTGGTTCACAGTTTTCTTTCCATCCTCTCCTCCAGTCTTTTATTTCCCCTCCTCTCCGCAACCCCTCCTTTCCCCTTAGAGAAGGGGAAACTGTCTTGGCATTTTGAATTAAGGGTGTGATATTTCGAGAAATTCGGTTGTCTTTTCTTTTGAAGAGAAGCTGAGGTTTGGCCCCATATTACAGGGTTTGAATCCCTTAAAAGAGCCAAGGTATAGCTACTATTGAAGTTCAGTAAGGGACTTCAGCATTTGAAAATGCCAGCACCATGGAGTAGCATCAATGACAGCAACAGACATGGAATTGAGTAACTGTGATAGATATGGATATTAGTAAGAATGGAGCAAGATGGCCAGACCCTAAAGAATCTGGGTGATTATTAAAAGGTCCCAAGTGTCAGACCATACACTCTATACTATTGAAGTTTGAAATTGATATTATCTGTGCTCCATTTCTTTGTACTTGGAGGAAGAATGTTTGCCTTAGTTTTCAGGAACTAATAGTTGAGAGATTTAACTTATAAAGATATTTAGGCCTTCTAAAGAGACATTGTAATTTAAGAGACTTCAGACTTTTTAACTGCTTTGGATATTTAAAGAAACAGAGCTTTTAACATGTTTAAATTTTTATAGACTGGAGGACTATTTAAATTGGCGTGATTTATTTTGTTATATAAACATATTGTCTTAATGACAAATGAAAAACAAAACCTCAAGTAGAAAAGTGATGTGTTTGTGGATCAGATCAACATGGGGTCAGCTGTGCTGGCTAGATTTCTGTCACCTGATATAAGCTAGAGTCACTTAGGAAGAAGAAATTTCAATTGAGAAAATGCCCCTACCATGTGGGCTGTAGGCAAGTGTATATAGCAGTTTCTTCTTTTATTTTTTAAAATTTGCTTACTTATTTAATTTATACCCCAATCAAAACCCTTTATTTTCCTCCCAGTCTCACCCTCACAAAACCCTTCCATCATTACCCCCTCCTTTTCTTCTTAGAGATGAACAAGTCCCTCTTGGATACCACCCTGGCCTGGAGCTTCTAGTCACGGCAGGCATAAGCATATGTTCTCCCACTGAGGCCGGGTCAAGCAGTTCAATTAGCGAAAGGAGATCCAATGGCAGGCAAGAGAGTCAGAGACAGCCCCTATACAATTTTTAGGAGACATCTGTAAAGAACAAGCTGTATATTTGCTACATATGTGGGTTGGGGCTTTTGTTTAGCCATTGTACACACTTTTGTTGATGGTTCGGTTTCAGAGAGCCACCATTGGCCCAGGTTAGTTGACTCTGTAGGTCTTCTTGAGTTGTCCTTGACTCCTATAGCAAGCTAAGTTCTCTCAACTTTTACACAAGACACTCCAAGGTACACATAATGTTTGGTTGTGGGTCTCTGCATCCGTTTCCATCAGCTGCTAAATGAAGCCTCTCAGAAGTCTGTAATGCTAAGTTCCTATATGCAAGTACAATAGAGTATTGTTAATAGTGTCCATGGTTGGTTTACAACCATGGGATGGGTCTCACATTTGGCCAGTCATTGGTTGGTTCTTTCCTCATTCTCTACTCTAACTTCATCCCTGAATGAATTTGAGGTTGGTTGATTTCCTCCTACCTCCACTGGAAGTCCTGAATGGCTACAGTAGGTAGCTACTTAAGTTTTCATATAGCCCACTAGTTGGAGTCTCATCTATTGTCACCACTATGGACTTCACAGAACCGCCACTACCCATGGTCTCCAGTTACTCTCAAAGATGCATCCCATTGATTGCTCCCAGCCCTTTCCCACACCTTCTCTTCACACACCTGATCTCTATCCCTATTCCCCTCCTTCCCTCTCTCCATCTACCTTCAATGTCTATTTAATTTCCCTTTCAGAGCGAGATTCAATCATCCTCCCCTGGGTCCTCCTAATTTCTTAGTTTTAGGGTCTGTGATATGTAGATGTTATCTTGCACTTTATGGCTAATGTCCATTTATAAGTGACCATATATGCTTTTCTGGGTCAGGATTACCTCACTTGGAACGATATTATCTAGTTCCACCCATTTTCCTGTAAATTCCATGATGCCATTGCTTTTAATGGCTGGATAGGATTCCAGTGTTTACATGTACATATTTTTTTATCCATTCTTCAGTTGAGGGCTATCTCGGTTGTCTTTAATTTCTGGCTATTTTGAATAAAGCTGCTATGAATATAGCTGAGAACGTTTTGTTATGGAATAGTGGACATCTTTTGGGTACAATTCTAGGAGTGGTGTAGCTATATCTTGGGGTAGAACTATTATATATTTTCTAAGGAACTGCCAAGTTGATTTCCAAAGTGTTTGTATAAGTTTGCACTCTGACTAGAAATGGAGGAGTGTTTCCCTTGCTCCGCATCCTTGCCAGCATGTGTTGTCACTTGAGTTTATTATCTTAGCACTCCTAATGGGTGTAAGATAAAATCTGAGTTGTTTGGATTTTCATTTCCCTGATGAGTAAAGGCAATGAACATTTCTTTAACTGCTTCTCAGCCATTAGAGAGTCCTGTGTTGAGAATTCTCCTGGTAAAAGATCTTCACCAACCTTAGATCCAAAAAGGACTAATATACAAAACACATAAAGAACTCAATAAATTAAATACCAACAATACAAATAACCAAATTAAAAAATGGGGTAGAGAGCTACAGAGGCATTTCCTTAATTGATGATTGACATGAAAAGGTCCAGCTCACAAAAGTCACTACCATTTCTGGACAGGTAGACCTGAACAAACAGGCTGATTAAGCCATTATCAATAAGCCAGTAAATTGCACACGTATATGTCTTTTGCATTAGTTCCTACCTCTAGGTTCTCTTCCTTACAACTTCCATGATAAGCCATAATCAAGATGTAGAAGTTGAAATAAACTCTTTCTTCCCCATGTTATTATGGTCATGTGCTTTATTAAGCAATAAAAATGTTAGCTAAATCATTAATATTAATATATTATACAAATGTATGCTTGAATTATTAATAAGAATTGTGAGGTCTGATACAAAATAATTAAGAAGTAACTCTTGTTTTTAACAACCATTTACAATATCGTTAAACCCATTTTTATGTAATATGAGGGCATAAATTGAATACACAGTGATGTCTTTTGGATGAGTCATGGTTTAATGAACTGTGCCATTTTCACTAGTATAAAATCTTGTACGGAATTTAACAGTAGCTTTTTTGTTCATAACTAGAATTGTACCAATTTAATGTGATTATTTAAATTATATATAATTTATTCAAGCTAAAATTCAAATGTCTATGCAATGGACTATGTGCGACTCACTAGAGTAATCGCCTAGCCTCTATGAATTCATTGATTCCCAGCATACAGAAACCTGCTGGGCAGTGATAAATATCTGTAAATCAGCACTGGAAATTTGAAACAGGAGAATGAAGAACTTGGTATGAAAATGATCTTCAGCTTTTATGTTTAAAGTCAAGCTGCAAATACAAGAGAGATTGTGTCTCATAAAAAAACAAAATTAAGCAGAATAAATAAACAAGGAAAGTAGAAACTATGAAATAAAGAAAAAGAAAATGACATGTGTATATGCTACTGATCTCTATATATTATTGATTTGTTAATTTTGAGAATATAAGATATTTGTGTATTTGGGGAAGAAAATTTATGTTCTCAAGCATAGCATATGTTATGATAATTCATACATATATGAAAAACCTTCCATGGTTCCAAGGCTTTTATGTTTAACATTGAAGTGCTGCTATATTTTCCATTTATTTTTACTATATTTGTACTACTTATCTGATTATATGGAATGAATAATTGTATTGTCTATTTTTATTTTACATAATTTGAACATACATGTAAACATGAGAACTAGTGATATTTCTATACATTGGAATACTTACAAAACATTTTTAGGTACAAAATTTTCCTTGAATTTTCCTTCAATTCATCTCTGTTTCTTTCCTTATTTTTTCCTCACTTAATGCATTTTTAATTAGTATAGATGATTCTTAAATAATCTGAATTGCTATTTGTAATATAATTTTGTTAGATCAAAAAAAGGAAAATTTTTGGAAATGGAATCTTTATATTTTCTAGATTATATTCCAAAAAGTGCTACACCTTCAGATAACAACTGTTTCCAAATGTGATGTGTCAGCACCTTCCAGCCAGTCACGTGGATTCTGCTGTATTTAAATGATAATGGGCAGTGACATTTCTACACTCAAAGTGAAATTCAGAATTTTCCATTCGCTTTTATTCACCTACGCATTTGAAAAAGTGAGTATTGATGTGGACACTGATGCCCAAGTCATTCTGTGCTACTTCTTTGTGTATTTCCTGACATTCATTTTAAATATTAAAAGCATGAATTAGAGAAATATTTTTATTGACTGTAATGTGTTTTACAACTTGGGTGGTGCAAATAGCTTTTCAATAATACTTAGCCACTACTTAGAGTTGTCTCTTGTCTCAATATAAAACATTATAAAATCATAAATATTTAATAGTGTAATTTCATTTAATTATTAAATATTCTGAAGGAAATTCAGATACAATTGTAGTGGACTTTTTGTGGATGATTTAGATATTCTCTATTTAATTATTAGATGTTACATGTAGTTAGTCAATTTTTAGCTAAAACCTAAGTGATCCCAATTTGTTATATCTATAACATGAGGGTTAATTAAAATTATTTTCTAAAATTTAATATAGCATTTTTCATTAAGCCAGAGAAAGATTTTATGTACCAGATAAAATCCAAGAAACAAATTTCATAAAAATTAGAAGGTTTTGCTTGAGTTTGATTCCAAAACTCTGAGTGGTTCTGAGCAAAGCACATCCTTTGCCTTCTAAAAACAACTTAACTCAGAAGTTCCTTTTGACATTTACTGACTTATTTATCAAACAACTGACTAAACTTTTAATTTACTAAATATTAAATAAATCTCTTCAGTTATCAACGTTATATATAATGTATATGATATGCACACATATAATATATATATGCATATATTGTTATTATATATATATATATATAAAAAAACAAAGGCAGAGATTATGTACTTTATGAAGTTCCATACTTAAAACTACTGAAATTAAACAAATCTGGCCATACTTAGACTGATTTACTTAGACACTTTCCTGGTTAGATGAATTTCGTTGCTGCATACGCTATCTTACCTTAAAGCATGGTAATTCTTTTTCTTGAGAGATGACACATTTCCATTAATATTTCCACTCATGACTGAAAAATCTCTGTAATAAAAAAATCTACTCATGTAACAAATACAAGACTGGGTGTTAATTGAACAATAAAATATCAGGAAATGAACTAAGAGAAGGTATATTCTAATTCCTATATCTTGGCACCTCTGCTGTTCCTTAAACATACGTCTCTCTACATGTGGGTGTTTGTATATATACACATACATATAGACATATGTACATCATATATATGTACATACATATATTTGTATATATACATATATATTTTGTGCATTTCTTCATTTATACATTGAATATATATATATGCATGTATACGTGTGTATATCTGCGGAATGTGAATTAAAAATTAATGTCCTTAAAATATCTTAAGGGAGTTTATATCTTTATGCTATTTCATTTTGTAAATCCAACATGTGGAGATGTGGAGTTAACAATTAGTTTTGACTACAATAAAACAAAATGACTTAATTTTATGAGAATAATTACCAAGATATCTGATGTTGCTTTTATTAAACTTTAATGTACATGTGACTCTAGGCATACCTACATTTCATCTAAAAGCTACATTTACTGACTTCTACAATATATCAATGTGCAAAGACCAAGAGAATCAGATAGATAACAAAAAATCCAATCCTTTGAGGGAGAAAGTAAAAAGTCACCACAACATGAATCGAGCACTATCAGGGAACAATTACAAAGAGTACAATCAATAGGAACACATTTCCTGTGCGACCATTGCTTGCTGAAATTGAGAACATCTTCTTAAGTTTAGGCAGGAGGCATTAATTTAAGGCATTTTATTTCATGAATTAATCATTATCATTATTTACTATTTCATCTTTTCTTTACCATTTGTTGAAATATTATTATTATTATTATTATTATTATTATTATTATTATGTCTTACTTCTTTTATAGATGTTTTAATAATCTCCCATGTGCTCAATGCTGGCTATATCTTTATTTATGTTCCTTAAAAAAGAATTTCACCACCTACTCCTCTTGCCATATCTTACAAAATTGAGTATAAGGAAAATTAGAAAAAATATATAATCATAATTTTCTTCATTCTAGTGTATTTTCTAATGATTGAAAACTTCTGTATTTAGAGAAAATAATACATAGAAAAATGAAAGAGACCAGAGACTTGTAAATATATTTTTGACATCTGTAACTGAAAACACCAGATTTGATCTATATTTTAATAGAAAAGCGGCTCATCCATAAGAGACCAGACAGGCCACTTTATAGAAGACTTATTTATATAGAAAATTAGAACTGAAATTAGACTGATGCTGCTATCAGTCACTCTGTGACATAGGCATGCAATCTAACACTTTTCTACATTTTTTTATAAATTTATTATGATAACATTACCTACAAACCATCTATCACAACATCTAGAGCAATATACCTTTAAAACATCATAATGTGTGAACAAGAATTTTAGATCTATTTGAATAAGATGATCTAAATACTTCCTCAAATTAATTGAGACATAATTGGATATCAACAAAGCACAAAGGCCCTCCTTTCTAATGGTAATTAATTTAATAACTTGCTTGATGTCAATTCTGCTACTGTCAATGCCTGTCTTTAGAATCAGTTCCTAGATGAGAAAGGAAAAGTAGAGGATACTTTGTTTTGACAGTGTTTATTTTCCTTTTCAATTTACATCATTTTTTCCAATAAAACTCTCAACTATAGCAAGGATCCCCATAATATTGCCAAATACTTTTAATATTTCCTAATTAATAAGATCAATGTTATATAATAAACAGGGCTTTTGTGTATGAAATTACTTTGCTTTTAGTTGTATTCCATAAGTGAATATAAATGATTTTCTGATTTTTATAGATGGTATGCTTCTTGGTCAGAAAATATGCTTTGAATAATCCTAAAGTTACAAGGTTTTGTTATTAGACGGTGGGTAGTGCCAGGAAAATGTTGATGATCCCCCTCAAAAATAGACAGGATCTGATGTGATGCAACTCATGGTAGTGTTTATTCTATTTGAACTAGCTCGCCTCCCCAACACATCACCAACATGCAGGAAGGTTTGGTGGTGGGACAGGTGGAGGAGACCCAAATATATATCTGGGCAAGGCTTTATAGTAAGCAGTAATCAGGAAGTATGTGTGCAAGCATCTAATTGGAAAGCTACTGTGCCCCTTAACATAACTGACTGGTGCTGAGAGTCATATCATAAACTTAATTTCTGTTCCCCTCCGCATTGGTGGTTGTTAGGCAGAGGGGAATTGTACCTTTGGTTACAAGATTGTTGGGGGTATAACCTGGAGACACTGGTCTTGTTGGGGACTAGCCTAGAGACCGGAGCTAGGCTCTGGTTTTGTTAGGCTGCAACTTGAAAACTAATGCTAGATATCAGCCTGTTTTCCTGAGTTCAAACTTAGGTCAGGCTTTTGGAAATGGAACCTGAACATAAAGGATTTGGCCTCTCAGGTGAAATTACGCTTTTAAAATAACATCATGTTTTATATGTTCAACATTCTATCATTTCTATTGCTAGTGAAGAATTTTACATGAGCAAGAAATAACTGTAACATGCTTGTCCTTCCAGGGGTCATTTGTTTGTGAGGGTGCAGAAACTGCACGAAGGCTTCAGAAAAAATAAAATGATGAGTATTGAGTGCTTAGTGTTAATTGTCAATTTGGCACAGTTGAGAATTTCCAGTGTGATGGGCATTAGGGCGATACCTTTAAAATATTGAAGTGGTACTGCCTTCCCACTGTGGGGGATATCATTCTGTGATTAGGATGAGGACTGTAAATGGGGAGGGGGAAGTGAACATAAAGAATGCATTAATCCTTCTTGCATCCTAATTGTAGATATAATATGTCAAGCCACGATAAACTCACATCACGTTCATTTCTCTAACGTGATAGACTATGCCTTGAACTGTGAGACAGTTCTAGCATAAAAATGCTTACTCCCTTAAGTTGCTTAAGGCAGGTCTGTTATTCACAGAGAGAGTTTTCGAATATCATACAACTCTGAGACCAGAGCTCACTTCTTTTTTGAGGAAAATTATACAGTCTGATATTTAAGATTCCCATATTTTTTTCTGGTAGAAAAAACAGAAGGCAACAACAAAAACAAAACAAAACAAAACAAAACAACAACAACAACAACAACCAAAGATGTCATGAGAATCATTCCAAGTAGAGTATATAATTTAAGAAAAAACAGAAACTTTAATGTTGGGAAAGGTATATTTCTAAAAAGTAGGATTCTATAAGGAAGCTTCTAGAAATGTAATGTTATATCTGTTAACCATCACAAAACACTTTACCCTAGACAAGATCGTAAAAGAGTAAACATAAAACAGCACTTGGTGATTCCTGATTCAAAACAGAACTACACAAAGTCTCTTAAGTCTGGGCCATATATAGGACTTACATAGATAAGTATTATCAGACAAAACTCCTGAGTGATCAGTTGGATGATACAAAGCCATTCCTCATACATTGTAGGTAAATCCTAATTTCCTATCTGCCTTAAGTAAACTGAAAAACACAAAACTCATCAAGACACAAGGAGAGCAGAAGTACAAAAATTAACTGTGATGCTTACGTCTAATGTCAGCTTGACAGAGTCCAGATATTCAGCTATATGAACCCTGGAACATAGCTGTAAAAGATTATCTTCATTTTATTAAATGACATGTACAGATAAATCTGAGATTTGAGTGAATTAAGTGCTTCATACAAAAAATTATGAGAAAGTCATAGACTTACAAAATCTACAATAGAAAGAGGAATTAGGGAAAGTGGAAAGTAGTGAATGCCTAACGTGATTATAGAAAACCAAGACCTCAAACAGAAAGGAAAACGGTCAAGAGAAAGAGGAGAGGAAGAAAGCATGGGGTCAAGGAAATTTCACATAACTATTGGAGATATGATCAATTTCTTATTAAAGTGGCTTCAATGGGAGTGCAGGCCCTTGGTCCTGTAGAGGCTTGATGCACAGGAAAGGGGGATGCTAGAGCATTGAGATGGGAGTGGGTGGGGGGAGGAGCAACAGCCTCATAGAAGCAGGGGCAGGGGGGACAGGATAGGAAGTCTGTGAAAAGGAAACTGGGAAGGAAGATAACTTTCAATGTAAATCAATAAAATAATTTTTATATATCCAATATTTATATATCACACACTTTTCATATGTGTATGTGTTTGTGTGTGTGTGTGTGTGTGTAGTGCAATATAAATATATGTTCAGTCAAAATTCAACCAGCACAATGTTGTCAAAAAATCAATTCTCATCAAATTAATTTATACATTCAAACCAAACAACATCGTAATTCTAAAACCTTTAAAAATTTATCAGTTTTTGTATATTTCTTAAAATGCAGATATAAACAGGAAAAATAATCTATAACAACCCAAGTTGTAGTGGATAACTGAACAAAGTTAGTGTGGAGTATATGAATGTCCATCTCTCTACGGCTCTTCAGGTATCAGCATATTGTTGGCATGCTCTAATCATTGAACGTTCACGGTGATGATGAGAAATAGATGCGCAGGTACATTCTCTGTAATCATTCAAGTTTTATATAATGTTTAAAAAACTCATAAAATTAATTCATTGATTAAGAAAGATCTACTGTTAAATTTTAAAATATCATTAAACTTAATAAAAGTGTTTATAAATATATAAATAATATTGTAAAGAAACAAATATATGGTTTTTTATTTGATCCTAGTAACTTATACAGAGCTCCTGAAATCCTTGTAATTTACTGGATTATAGGGAGAGAGAATTATAATTCATGATCCATAATAAGTAATTTATTTTTATTCATACTGTGCTTAAGCACCTGAGTGAATTTCTGGTGAGGCCCTGAGTATTTTGTGAATGGGAGACGGTTGTCAGAAGAACTATCCACATAGTTAAAGATTGAAACTTTTAACTCCACATCCATGGTCAACCAAATGGATTGGACTAGATGTTAAATTAATCACTAGAGGTCAATTCTATAACCAAAGATACTTTCATGATGTCCTCATTAGGTGTCACTGGATGGGCTCCTGGGTACGTTAAGGATTATGCATAATCATTTTATGGCCAGGATTTGATGAGTAATTTGAAATTTCATTCCCAAACCCCTCCCCAGGGAAGGGTCCTTTAGAATTTTACTTTAAAAATACATCATAGTAGTTTAATGAGTCTTATATCAACATTTCTAACCTACTGGACTCAAGAGTATTCGGTGGGCAGATTAAGCCAGTAAACCACAATCCAATTTTATTGTATGAAAAAAAGTCCTGTACACAGGAACTTCCTAGTTATCTTTGTACATTTCTGATCATTTCTTATTCTGTATGACAACTTAAATAATGAATCAGTAAATAAAACCTTTTCCTGATCCAAAACACTATGTTATAAAGTGAGAGGAGATGATTGTATGAGAATAAGAATTGTAACCATGTCAGAAAGATTGTCTGTACTCTGGGTATGTAATAAATGAGACTGGTGACAAAAGTGCAATCTTGTGTGACTGATCTTATAAATTATAGGCTCCAAAATTTCCTAGGCACTATTAGCATTAGAACTTTATTTGTGTCTTTAAAACATTAGGTACCTCATGTTTGATTTTAGGGATGTTCTGTGGTACATAGAGGATAATAACAATACCTTATAAGTTATAAATAAAATCAACTTTTATATCAATATTATATGCATCAGAGAAATCAGGCTTCACATCATTTCTAAAGTGTGAAAAATAAACTATTTGAATAAATACCTGAGAATATTTATTTCCATGATCTCCATTTATATCATGATAGAAACATCATCATATATTTCTAGAAGGTCTAAATTATACCTACATATTATAAACAAAAACTGTTAACTTATGAGAATTTAGTAACAGAAGTGCATTAGAAAAGTAATGCGCATATGAGATGACCAGAAGTATTAAATCTGTTTGGAAGACATGGGTTGCACATATGTAATATTAATAAAAAAGGAACTATCATCTTACTTTATGGTGATAGTCTAGAATTTGATAAATGTGTAAATACTTCTGATGTCTACAGAGACAGCCTGGACAAAATTAGAACAGAACTTGTTATTTAAGCAAAATTATATAACTGAAGACACCATGCTCCTGGGAAATGCACTCATTTCAAAGAATAATTCTCACAACATGAGCTAAGCTTAAAATATCTTTTTTTGTCAAAAGCGAAGAGACACTTAACAACATGTCGTGTATGAATTGAAATGACACAAATACCAGTTCGTGAGGTTTTATTAATTAAAGATAGTTCAAATTTAGTTCATCAAAATAAAGTACTTTGAATTAAATATGAATATTTAAGTTGACAATATAAGGGAATGGCGCATTTATTAAAATTCTGAAATAACTAAATGATGATCGTAGGATTAGAAAATTATCAACAAATAATATAACTTGCCTTGAATGTGTTCTTTTAATACAAAGGGAAAATAAGTTAACTTGTAATATAGAAACCTGGGCATACCACCAGAGCAAAAGGATAACAGGAGACCTCATCCCTACAAGGGCTTTCAGGAATATTATCATTTTCTGGTATAATTTAAGAGAGCTGGAAAATTATGCTCGGAAGAAATAACTAACCACCAGGAAGGGGAGGTTAAAATAATAACAACATATTACACATATTAGCATCTAATATTACAAAACAAAAACTGAGAGCCCCTTCAAGTGAAAGGAAGCTACAAACAGCACTAGAACGGCAGGTGAATGAATGAATATGCTATGCTCAATTAGGCTGTTACGTCATTTTGAATGAAAAATGACCCACAATGATGCAGATACTTAAAGACTCAGTGCTTTTCTAGAAGTTGCAGGTTTGTTCTATGAAGTATCCCTGCATGGGAGGAGGGCATTACATGAAATAACCCACCTACTTCCAGTTCACTCTTTATATTTTATGCTTGTAAAAAAGAATGTGATCTCAAAGTGTCTGGCTCTTGCCCTCCAATTTCTGCCAAGCTATCTGCTCTCTGAAACCTGGGGGCCAAAGTATACTTTTACTTCAATAAGCTGCATGGAGCCAAAGAAAAAAATGATTTCCTCTATGGGCTACATAGATCATAGTATTTTATCATAGCAGAAGGAGACTAACTTACATAACCTTATAGCTGACAGAAAGATAAGTCAACCTAAATTAAACTATGTTAACTGATGAAATTTGGATAAGCATGATGAATTAAATTCTTCATATTATGTTAATTTTGGCTTGAATTTTCATGTTAACAATATTGTAGTTGTATAGCAGAATTGTTTTGCTTCTTTAAAAATAATTTGTACAACATGGAAGGTCATAGCTGTAGCCCCACTCAGAGAAGACTGATGCAGGATTGCAGGCTTAAGACCTTAATGCGTAATGTAGTCAAAAAGTAGTCCAGAAAAATTACTGCAAAACTTTACAGAACTTATAATTTTTATATGAGATAACAAAACCGACACGTAATTCTGATAAATTTTATGAAATTACCCTTAGAAATTCTATGTATATTTCACTCTATTCTTGCAATTGAAACCCTCTCTTCTAGTCTCTCAATCCTATTATTGCATGTCTTTTTTAAAGTCCTGCTCTTTCATTTATCCACTTTTACACTTGACCAATGATATTTTAAATTTAATTTCCATCCAGCTGCACTGTCCCTTTCCTTTTCTCATACTCCCAATCTAGTACCCACCTATTCAGTCCTCCACAATTTCTTATCAGAATAACCTTGTTAAGATTTCAACCAGCCATGACAATATTTTTAAACTGTGCCACCTGTGTGAACATGAATTTATAAGTATCCATTGGGCTCTTGCAAGCACATAGAAACACACATAAAGACAATGGTATTGCCACCCCTAGAATTCATCAGAATTCGTTACTTCAGCAATGAATTTAAAGAGTGTGATGGATTTGTGTATCTCAGCAGTTAACACAATTCATTTCAGAAAGAAGTTTCTCTGTATAACGATAAAAGTAGTAGCACTTTTCTCTGATCATAAATATGCATTTTTAAGAGAATTTTGATTCCCTATCTGTTTAGCAAAACAGCAGTAGTAAGTTCACCCCAACATCCAGACCTCATCAGCTACAGGTTGGCAGTATTGAATATGATATGAATATGATATTTCTCTTGCAGCAAACATGACAAATATAGTCAGGGATGCTTCTTCCTATAACCTCAGGGTAATATTTCACCAATGAGCACATATTTCTTCTAAGCAAGTTGCTATTATAGTTCTGAAGTCCCTTATCTACCTAAGCCCAATTATTCCTTGTTCTCTCCCAGGAGACTAGAGAGGTGCGTTCAAATCTTTACGAGCTGCCCAGCAGGAAGAGAGATCCCAGCTCAGTCTCAGATTGACTGGTCTATGTTTTGCAACCAATGTAAAAGGTTTCCACACCAAAAGGGTTATGAATAGGTTGTAAGGAGCAACAAAGGAGTGTAGAAGTCATTTTGAACAAACCCTTTGCTTTCTCACCTAGAGAGTTCATCTCTGACGAAATTTAGTAAATTCAGCACAGCATAATGCTGCATGGCTGTGTCTAATGGTACACAGCTATATTTCCCCATATATATTCCCCAGCTATATTTCCTCATTGCATGCGTTGACTATAAATGGAAATTACAGGATATGCACTAATTAATTGTCTCATGTTGAGAAACCTTAAACTTTCTTGCAAAGTGCGGGGAAAATAGGAGTCACCTATATATCCCTACTGTGTTTTGCATTCTCACCCTGCTAGGGGAAAATATAAAAAACGAGAGATAAGAACAACTGGAAGATATATACATTCACAAAATATTCTTTTTCCTCTAGGTAGAGGTTTCATTCTTTCTAGATTTGAAATTCGGCTGAAATGAAATTATTCACCCTCTGATGTTACTTGGTGCTATTTTCTTTTCTAGGCATAGTTGACTATTTCCATCATATGACACAGTAAACAAAATCTCAAAATGTCCATTAAAATAAGGGAGTATAGAATACAGCAAATGTTTTGGTTCCTTCCACAGAGAGTCCTATCATGTTATGTGGAATATGACACAGTACAAATACTCATCTGTCCAACTCTCACTGCTGCATTTTACTTTATTTGGATAACATTTAGGAAATGAATTTGAAGTTCAGATCAGAAAAAAAAATGTCTATGACATTCACTCACTCAATGTCTGGCTGCAACGTTCTCATATATGGATTGTATTAAAATGATTAGAAAACACAAACAGTGCTATAAATGACTTTATATCTTTGCTTCTTAGGCAAACATATCTGTTTATTATGGAGAAAAGTAAAACATCACTAAAAAAGAAGCAAATAAAAATATAAAATGTAAAACAATACAGGCAATTATAAAATGCATAAAATGTAAAATATAACTGAATATGAAAATTATATTTTTATTATTTTAGTTGAAATTATCTATTCAAATGTAAAAAAATAAGACAATTTCCCAGCTATGGATGCAATTATCAAATTTAAAATATAAATTAAGAAAATGCAAACAAAATTTTGGCTCAAAGTATAACTTTATTTTACTTAATTTTCTTATATTTTCTTAATTATTCATCTTAAAGAATTATGTTATTTTATTGCTGAAAAAATGATCTTAATATTGTCCTCTTCCTTCACAGAGTTTTACTGTTAATGTCTGTTGATATTAAATAATTTCTAAATTCGGGTTTCTAAATCCATAACTTTATTAATCTCAGTAATATTTTAAATTTTTCCATTAAGGGGGTTTGGTTTCTTTAATTTTACTAATCATATATTTAATAGGCATTATGCACTTGTTTTATATTAGATTATTATTTTTATTGATTTTTAAGATAATAGCAAGACTAATTATTGTTGATATTCTAAATTTTAGGTGTATATACACATATGCCTGCTTGTTTGTAAATGTGCCTTGTGAGTGAAGGCGGAAGGTTGGATATGCTGGAACTGAAGCCACAGATAATTTCATGCTTCGTGATATTTATACTGAGAACGTAACTTACCTTTTCATCTACAAGAATAGTAGATGCTTTTAAGTACTAGACTTTCTCTCTCCATTCTCTTATATTTTACTTAAATGATTAGACTAGCTTCATCTTTCATTTATAAGAGAGCCCTTAAAATTCAAATTATACCAGGTATCAGCACATCCCTTTAATCTGAGCTCTTAGAAGACAGAGGCAAGTAGATCTCTATGAGTTTGAGCCTAGCATGGACTACATAGGGAGTTCAAGGACAGTCACTGCTACACAATGACGTCCTCTCTTGTAACACTTCCCCAGACCAAAAGTATATTTCACATCTCAAAAGAGTTTGTTTTGATGAAAATTACATGTTCTCCTTCACCTGAAGCTTCTAGCTTCAAATAGCCTGCTGTGAGTACATACACTGGAGTACCTGCAGAAAACGGAAAGCCACTGTCTGGGAGGGTAGGTGGAAGAAAAAGAAAAAGGGAAATTACTGGGAACAAATGATCTGATCCAGGAAATGCAAAAGGAAGTGGTGACCCTAATTAGGAAGGGGGTAGGAGACCCAAAGGGAGAGGGGACAAATAATAATACAGACACTTGAAAGAGTCATAACAAATCAGATTATTACTATTAACTAAATAACATTAACTTTTTTCCTTTTAATATATGTTAGTCTACATATAAATATATACATGTAGTTTAAATGAAAGTTTTTCATCTAAGCTGATGATGCTCTATCCAATAGCTAATGACCATCTAACAAACCCCAAAATGATACTTAAGAAGATCTATTTTCAGTTATTGCTCAGGGTGGTTGAAGACACTCCCAAAACATGCACATTTTTTTCTTGTCCTTGGTGACCTCATAGAGGTGGAACATTAGTCCCTATTGCTGAAGACACCATGCACCCAGAGGCCCCTTAAGTAGACATCATAGATATCAGAAGTCAGCATGCAAGCTTAAAAGGACGGAAGTAACCAACAGTCCTACCAAGCTATGATACCTGTGAAACACAGCCAGCAGCTTAGCACAATATTTCTAAGGGTTCAGTAACGGCACCGATGCCTTCATGGTAGTCTACACCTCTTTATTGGCCCTATTCAAACTTATTTGGCAATGTACTTAAACCTTGCCACCTTCTTAGCGCTGGTGAATTTATGGATTTTGGATCATTTACAACCAGCACTTTACTAAAGCAGCATAAGCCCTAAATATTTTCTAAGTATTTGTCCTTATATGTAGAGATAACTAGAATTTCACCCCTCCCTCCATCGAGGGAACTTCTCTTTTTAACAGAGAGAGATCACTATAGAAATTATAGAAAATGATAATTCATTAAATCCCAGAGGTGTGAGCCTAACCCCAGGGGAGAAATTAAAAAAGCAGTTCCAGCAGTTGAGACTCAGGGGACACTGTGGAAGAAGGGCAGGAATATTGTGAAAACCAGAAGGCCAGGAAGTTTGATGAGAGACTATTTCTTCTTTTCATGTCAGAAACTACACTCGTAAAGTCTTTACAACATGACTTCTTAAGAAAGTCCTGAACAAATACAGCAACAATAAAAATTCTAAAGTAGATGAGAGAAAAACTCATACGCCTCAACCCTACACAAAGAACTACCTGTAATTAAGAAATGCTGACTACAAAAAACATTATTATACATTTTATTTACATTTTTAATTGTTTGCGGTTTTCCATCATACACCCCAGACCAGTGCATCTCTCAGTCCTCTCACATCCACTCTTTGCCCTACACAGACCATCCCTGCAATAAAACACACAAACACAAACACACACAGACACACACACACACACACACACACACACACACAAAACCATACAAAACAAGTCATAGAATACTACTCACCATGGAAAGCGTAGTATGTCGCCATTTGTTCTACAGTATATCACTCTGTCCACACATCTTCACTTGCAAATGTTCATTTCAATAATTGACTGTTCTGATTTGAGATCTCTGCCTTCTATGACACTATCAATATCAGATCCTCATCAGGGTTTCTCTGGATTACCCTGTTGTTGCCTGTATCTTGGAGATCCTGCAGGTTTGGAGCGACAGGATTGGTTCTTTCTTTCATCGCAACTGTTCTCAGATGGTATGGATTTGGGAGTTGGCCAATTTAGAGCCTGAGTCTGGACCTGGGTGGTATAGCTCAGCCAGCCCAGCTTTCCCTTATCTATACCACAATAGAGAATTCTCGAACACTACACTATCTTGGTCAACCAATGCTGCCATTCATAGTAGGCAAGGTCAGCTCTCTAGCTCTCATGCCTTCAAGGTACACTGCTCACCTAGTTAGGGTGCATAGACCATGCCACAAGAGGAATTGGCTTGAGACAGGTAAGGTGGACCATACCCAAACCCAAGAAATCTCAAAACTTGGGATTAGAACCTCATTCTGAGACAAGAAGTACAGCTAAGTCACTCCCTATTTCTAGGCCTGCCAGTCATCCTTCATGGAACCAGAATAGATAGGTTCTGTGAGTCTCTGATCTGCCCGGAAATGGCCAAATAGTTAACCGCTTCTACAAAGGAAGCAAGGAGGTTTGGGCGGCCAGCATAGGGATTGTAACTGGGGTCCCAGAGCCTATGTCAGTGGCAGGGTTAGCAGGAGCAGGCAGTGTCACGAGTCTAACCAGCCAGTCAGTCCAAGATCCAGCATGAAAGCTGCTAGAGAGAAAACTCTTTTACAAGTGTTACAATCTGTAAAACAGACACTCTAAGACGATTCTTGGTGAAACAACTTGTGCACTTTTTTCCACATGGATAGGGACTTTATTGACATTGAGAAATAGGTTGGGATCCAGTGGTAGATGCTTTCCATTAGCTCAGTTAGACATACAACCTATGCTCTATTTGCATGGGTGTTTTCCTTGTGTGGCTGATTGCCATGGTCTTCTTACATGGGTGTTGTAGTTACATGTTCCTGAGCAGGTCGAGTTCGGCAGGGAGTGACTCTACTTCTATTGTTCTCAATTATGAGATTCAGAGATTATCTGTTTTTCTGTCTGGTGGCATGGTCCACTTGCCTCACAAACAAACAGGAGTCACAAGTAGTCAGTCATGTAGCACAGAACCTTCAATTCTTCCCCATGCAAATGAGGCATCGCAGTAGCCTTAGCCTTAAGCCAATGACATATTCCCTCTCTAGATATTCTCACACCCTTTCCCAAAAAATATAACCCTTGGCTCACCCCATATAAAGTGTATGCATTCAAGCCCACCATAAATGAAGAAATATGAACAAGTAAGATTGTCTCAAAGAGGTGCTACATTAAAGATTGCTGGGGAAGGCTTTACCTAAACAGGCCACAACACTAAGATTCTCAAAGAAGAACTTCTCTCTTCCCACACTCCAGTGCTCACTGTCAACTGAACTGGGATGCTCCCTAATCTGGACTTTGACTTGTTCTATCCTGAACTAAAGTACCAGCAGCATCCAGACACTCAAAGAAGAGAATTGAAACCTGTAATCACAAACCCACACCAAATCCTCCAGAGCTAGCTCCCCTGTCCCACCCAGTCAACTGAAGCAGACTTGGTGCTGGACCAGCTCTCTAACTCTCACACTCTCGGGCCTGTCTCATCCATGCTTTTGCCATCAGGGCCAGCTCCACCATGTAAGGAGCTTGGCCACCCTCTCCAGAATGCTACAGCTAGTGAGGGGGCAAGCCTAGGTCTCCTGCTCATGAACCCAGGCCCAGTTCTCCAGACTGCTGTAGCAGGTGAAAGTACTGAAGGCCTGTGGATGGGCACCACCTCTGTGCCCCTGCCATTCCACAGCAGATGAGTGGAAGGGTCAGGACTCCCACATTAGAGCTCTAGGGGCTGGCTCACCCAGACCCCTACCACCTGGACAAGACCTACTATGCTTCCTGGACGAGATACAGTCCCCACTCTCCAGAGTGCTGCCAGTGAGAGATAGGGCCAGCTCTCAGAGTGCTGGTAGCCGGTGAGAGGCAGGACCAGTTATATACAGCGCTTGGACATCCACATGATCCCATTCTGCTGCCCTGACCAGGGAGTACTCAAGCTCTATAATTTTTACCATTTTAAATTCTAAGTTTAAGTTCTAAATACAAACAATACAAATGCTTCCTTAATTTTTGCATTATAAGGTCACTTTACAGAAATTATTTTCCAAAGTTTGAAAATAACTTTCTTGCAGAAAATGTTTTTAATGTGTGCATGTGCTCACACACTTGTGTGTATCCATGTCTGTGACTGAAGCTACCTGTGAAATTCACGAATAGTTGGATACTTTGAAGTTTGAGTTTCAAACATTCATGAACAGTTCAAAATGGGTCATGGGATCTGAGTTTGGTACCTCTGCAAGACCAGTGTGTACTCTTTACTTTGGTCCATCCCTCTAGAGTATAGAGTGTTTCTCGTCCTGTGAGTCACACGAACCTTTGGCCGGATTCCCATATCAAATACCCTGCACATCGAATGTTTGCCTTATGAATGATATATAACAGTGGTAAAATTACAGTTGTAAAGTAGCAATGAAATAATTTTATATTTGGGGATCACCACAACATGAGGAACTATACAAGAGAGTCTCGGCACTAGGAAGGTTGAGAAACACTGCTCTAGACACAAGTCTCAAAAGTAGCCTTAAAATATCAAATTGTAGATTTATTTGAAGAGCTGTTGTACCCCGATTCCACTTTAATGGTTACTCTCACTAATGAGAGTCTGATTTTTTAATGGCCTTCTTAAATCTTATGTAGGTATTATGATGACCACTAGCCACACTAAAATAGTGAAATACTCAATGCCTTAAGTGATATCATATTTTTCATATTTGCTGCTTCTAATTAATTTTCTGAGTACCCAAAGCACAAGAAATTATATAATTTTGTGGTTAATTAATGAATACAAAATCAATGTTTATTTTTAAAATAAGTTTCACCTTTACCTATTTGCGAAAGACTATGAATTTGGGCAATCTTTGTTTGCAGCTCTGATACCATTGAAATGCAAATACTGTCAACATCACTGTGCATTCTGTTATTTGAAAACCCTCTTTAAATTCAACACTGTTTAAATGTACACCAAAAGAATGAAAGAGTTTATTGTTTCATTTAATGTAAGTAATTCCTTTTTGTCAACCTTATTGTAAGCCTGATATTAGCTGTTGAAAAAATAATCAGGCATTATGTCAGCAAAGTTTCTTTTTCTATAACAAATAGCAAAGATGATGAAATTATAAAAAAAATTGACTCACAGTTTTAATCATTTCTGTCAATGGTTAATTAGCTTCATCACTTTGAGTGGGTGATGAGACAGGGCATCAATGCAGAAAGTTAATGGTGGAAGATATCCACTGACCATTCATCATAGCTAAAGAACAACAAAACAAAATAGCAAGGGTTTGGTGTCTCAGTATCTCCTCCAAGGGAAGTTTCTCTGGCAATGTCTCCCAAAAGTACTTATAATAAACTCTTGTAGTATTTGAGGGTAGAGAGATGAGTTGGTAGACCCCAATGAAGGAAGTTAAGTCATAGGGGATAAGTCATAGCTCATGATAGAATGAAAAACACCCAGGCCTCTGAAATTTTCATTCTTTCTTCTCAGCTATCACGAAGTGAACAACATCCCAGCTATCAACACAGAAAACATGTGGGATTCTGTTCTACTATTACATTAAGAATTCCAGTTCCAATTGGTTCCCTAAAATAATTTAGTATCTAAATATCACCTATAAAAATATCACCATGTGAATTCAGAATTAAAGATGTTACTGCAGTTCTTTTTTCTTCAGTGATCCCAAATATTTGAAAGAGTTGTAGTTTTAATCCTATTAAACACAATATATTTTCTTTTACATTATTTAAGAATTGCTGCTTACCATTTGCTTTAAGGCTTTCAATTGTATCATTAATTGTAAATATACAAATCTCCTATCAATTCACTACTGAAAGTACTTAGGGTAAGTACTGCTTTAGTAGGTAAAGTACCAGCTGCTAAAGCAAGAACAGGTGAGTTTTAGAGATTCAGCAAATGTGAAAAAGCTGAGTAGGGCAACATGCTTTTTAAATCCCGGCACAGGAGAGATGGAGACCTGCTATAAAAATATACAGTGGAAACCAATAGAGAAATAAAGCCACAGTCAACCTCAATGTATGTGAACTTATACAAATACTTTGCAAATATAAACAAATTGTTTTTAAATTATTCTCATTCTCTTCATTATTTATGTGTTGGTTAGTTGATTGGCTTTAGTCATCTTTTTTGAATCTGCATCTCTTATCCACTTTAATTTGATATTGCTAATTATATTGTTAATTGATAAAGATTTAATTTCTTCATTTAATTTTACTATTTTTATATAAAAATCGCATGATGTGCAGCACTTATGTGTGATTGCTTATCCGTAGAGGTCAGAGGATAAGCAATGATTTTTCTCTTCTCCAACCTATGCATGGACTCCAAACAACAGACATAGATCATTAAGTTACATATGGCAAGCCCCTTTAAACATTGAGCCATCTAGGGGAACTGGAGATTGTTCAGATTCGAAATAATATAGATTAAAAAACAATTACATCATAGAAATCTTAACTCCACTGTTGCCAAAAAGGACCAGATGCCAAACCGATCATATCGACATGACAATTTCTACTGTCTACAATCTCTAACAACTTCCCTATTATCTTTTGTCCTATAAATATTGACAGGTAATGTATGATTTTACTGAGTCATCCAATTAGGCTTTCTGTATTGTAAATTCCTTTGTCCAGAACTCTATTAGAAGAGAAGCCTGGCTGGTACTTACTGACTCTGCCCTCATTAGTCCATTTTTGTGGATCCCCCATTAGACAAGCAATAGTTATTTGAATTCTAGTCACACTTTAGAAATTGACTTTTAAGGTATCTATTCTTTCCTGTTTTGCATTGCCATCTAACCCTATACCTAGACTCAATCTTTAGCCACTAATTATTTGTATTTCAATTTTAAAAAAGATGTATTTTATGTTTTTATGTGCTGGTATCTCTTGGTGTGTTTACCTTGTATGTGCTGGTGGTGTGAAGGGCAGATGAGGGTTATCTTCCATGGAATGGTAGTTATAGATGGTTTTGAGCCAATGTGGGGAGGGGAAATAGAACTCTGGGTCTTCGACCAGAGTAGCACATATCATTTTTTTATGGTTATAATTGTCCTATTTTATTTTTATTGGATATTTTATTTATTTGCATTTCAAATGTTATCCCTTTTCCCAGTTTTTCCTCCTCAAACTCAACTATCCCATCCCTCCTTTCCCCTGCTTCTAGAGTATGCTTCCGCACCCACCCACTGTCTTCTGCCTCCTCACCCTGGCATTCCCCTACACTGGGGCATCTAGTCTTTACAGGACCAAGGGCCTCTCCTCCCATTGATGTCTAACTAGGCAATTCTCTGCTACATATGTGACTGGAGCCATGGGTCATTTCATGTGTATTCTTTGGTTGGTGGTTCAGTCCCTGTGAGCTCTGGGGGGATCTGATTGATTGATATTGTTGTTCTTCCTATGGGGTTGCAAACCCCTTCAGCCCCTTCAGTCTTTTTTCTAATTCTTCCACTGGGCACCCCTTTCTAAGTTCAATGGTTGGCTATGAGCATCCTCTACTGTATTTGTCAGGATCGGTCAGAGCCTTCTAGGAGACAGCTATAACAGGATCCTCTTCTCACTTGCGCTCCTCAGCATGCACTTCTTGTCATCAGCAATACTGTCTGGGTTTGTTCTCTGTATATGGGATGGACCTCATGTGTGGCAGGTTCTGAATGACCATTCTTTCAATCTCTGCAACCACCTTTGTCTCCATATCTCCTCCTATGAATATTTTTGTTCCCACTTTTAAGAAGGACCGAAGAATCCGCACTTTGCACATCCTTCTTCTTGAGCTTCATGTGGTCTGTGGGTAATTCAAGCTTTTGGGCTAAAATCCTCTTATCAGTGAGTGCATACCATGTGTGTTCTTTTGTGACTGGGTTAACTCACTCAAGATAATATTTTCTAGTTCCATTCATTTGCCTGTGAATTATCTGAAGTCATTGTTTTTAATAGCTGAGTAGTATTCCATTGTGTAAATCTACCACATTTTCTGTATCCATTCCTCTGTTGAAGGATCTCTGCATTCTTTCTAGCTTCTGGCTATCATAAATTAGGCTGCTATGATCATATTCTTAACTGCTGATCCCCTTCTGGAGTCCCCGTTTTCAGTTTGTTCTTTTACTCACAGGTTTATGCTAAAAAGAATATGTAACTGTTTCACTGGTGGTGATTTGATTTTACAAATTTTTAAAAATGTTTTCTATTTTCCAAGTAATTTCCCATGTATTAATTCAACTACTTTAAAATTTGTTTTCTGGCCTTTTTAGATATTATTTTCCCTTGGGCATTTAATTTTCTCCTAAGCTCATTATTTATCTTTAATATTTTCCAATTATTAAAAATCTCATATATTCCATCCATGGCTATATATTCAATATAAAAAATGTGATGACATATTTGCAGTATGTTCAAATGAGAATACATTCTTTAAAATCGTGAAGAAAGATTTTATTTACTAAGTGCAATACTTTTAAGCATCATTCTATTCAGTTCTCTCAGGCAACTCATCTTTATCATTCACAACTAAATTGAGCCCTGTACAGACAAATCGAAATCACAATGATGGTCACTCAAAATGCTGTTTTCTAATGTTCCCTTCGACACTACTGACAAGTATATAACACTATATGAAAAGCAAATGTATAGAGGACAAACATATTAATTTAGTAAAGTCAGGTTCCTGAAGCTGGGAGAGCCATGGGAGAATTCTTCTGTGAAATGATTAAGAACAATGCTCTCAATCAACAGGGGAATTTCAGGTCACCCAGACCTATTTAGATTTCTGATGTTTAGAACTATGAATTGAAAATTCCTTATGGCTTGGGCTAATAATAATGTGGTCCAATTCACAAGGCTCATAGCAAATATAATCTTCCAAGAAATTTGTTCTTTTTCTATAACAATCATCTACATCTTGAGGATATTGAAAGAGAAGTACATCTATTCGATGTAACTTTGCACAGTTGAAGGGGGAGACAAGGTTGTTAATGTAATGCCAGTGGAAGTGATGAATGGAGGAAGCACATTATTCAAAGTAACTTTCAAAAGACAGAATAATTTTATACAATAGCTCCAGACTAACACACTAACTCTGGTTACTGATATCCAAAATAAAACCTAATACAGCAGAGATATGAGAGTTTCTCTTCAAAATATTGGTGAGTTAAAATCCTTAAATGATGAATAAGTTTATATTTTTATATAATGAAGTATACTTTGTAAATAAATTGTTGAAGATTTAATTTAGAAGGAATGTAGAATTCATATTTTTATACTTATATTCACACATTTTGAAGTTATTTGTCAAATATATTTTATAAATAGGATATATAATATAAATACACTTTTATGTATTATCTAGCTCTACATATGTATTATTTAACTGAAAATAGTGTTATTGATTTATTATTAAATCCTCTATAACTTGAGGCAAATTTGGAAATACCAGGCACAAAGTTCAACCTTAGTGTTCTTAATGCAGTGTTTTACCTAGTCCTTTCCTTATAGGACTGAATGTCCACAATTAAAGAATAGAAATTCTCCTTATGTGATAATCAAATCCCTAACCATAGGAATTATGTTCAATGACAAAATTGCCTATGGTGCTATGCAGACACTACTGCATGAATGAAAAACATCCACTGGGAACTTGTTAAGGTATCTAAATTATGATTATAGTTTGGGAAAATCTCTCCTCACAAATAATAACAGTTCTGTCTTCACTTGGTAGTCTTTAAATATTTTACCAGATATGAGGCCAGAGAAACAGAAGATAAAATGAAAAGTATATCTTGGACAAAGTTCAGGAGACCATCCAGTTTTTAATCTCCCATTTCTTGCAAGCACACTATTCTACATTGTTGAACATGCCCTTTTATGGGTCAAACCATCTATAGCCCATTGCCTGAACTGTCAGTAATAAATTGGATGATATTGCTGCTAGTGTGAAATGAACTGACTATAATGTAACAAACGAACATCTTAGAAACATTAACCAATTCCCTGTGATGGATGTGAAGATAAAGAGGTAGAATTATTGCCAGTCTCCTTGCATATAAGTAATCAATGGCATGTGACAGAAAACTACCTATTTTCGGCCAAAAAAAAAAAAAAAAGTGTTCTTCTTCAGCCACTGGAGGTGATGTGAAAGGATGAGTTGATTAAAAAAGAAATGTTTTAAAATCAACTAGTCAATATTTAGGCTGACAGGTCAATGCAAAGGTATTTATTTAATTAAGAAGGTTTTCTCCCTATTTTTAAACTAAAAATAGATCATCCCTCATAAAATACATGCTGACCACAATTCCTCCAATTCTCACTCCTCTTATCTTTCTTCTCCCACAGATGCACTCCCCCTCCATTTCTTTTCACAAAAAAACAGGTCATCCAAACAGGCATTAACCAAACATGACAAAACTAGATACAGTAAGACAATGGAAAAAGCATCATATGGTGGCATGGCATAGAACTGGTTCTACCTTAGGTCTCTGGTCTATCCATTGTCTGGGTCCTGGGTATCCAGAGAGTGTCAGGCATGGGCTCCCACTCTTGTGTATAAATCAGACATTGGTTGGTCACTCCCACAACTTCTGCCCCACCCTTGTCCCAGAATTGCTTGCAGGCAGGACAGATTGTAGATGGTGGAAGGTTTTGTAGCTGGGTGTGTTTCTAGGTTTCTCTTTCCATTTCCTGAAAAAATACTTTCCAAACCCAAGCGATTAGAACATGGTGGCAAAAACTTCAGGCAGACGTTAGCTTGGCCTCTGTAAGTTCAATGAGCTGTGCCGAAGATATCCTTGGCAATAGGGACCATGGTCAGTTTTTAAAGAGCAATCCTTTGTCCTAACATCACCCTTAGTTGTTTGAAGTTCTTCATGTGAACCTTCAGCCAACAACTCTACTGAATGCAACCCTATAACATCACTGAAAGCCTTGTCTGTCAATAAAATGTGGCCAGCACAGACGCTGTGTCTTCTCTCATTACAATCCTCACTAGAGGACTGGACTCCAGGCAATGTCCAGTGCATTAAATAAGTACTATGCTCTAACTTCTACATTGGCATCACAAATATTTCACAAGAACAACACTTTTCCTAGCTTATTTTACAAGTTTAGCATTTACCCTGTGTGACTGTATTTATTAAATTGTGTTTCATTATTAAAAATTAAATGTACTGATATATAATAGTTATGAGTGACACATTCAATATTTTGGTTTAATTGTTGTGGAGATTAAACTCATTATTATAATTAACATGTTCATAAAATATACATGTAGATGTAAAGGTTTATTTAAACATTATACTGAAATAATCGGTTTTCATGCAACATTATGGAGCCCTAAGAAAAAAAACATGGATATAAATGGACTAAATGAATTAATTCAATTACACAGCCTCTTATGAAAGCAAGCCGAGTGACCTGTAAATTCATTGTAGACACAGTATGAATTAAGAAGAAAAGTGACAGGTGATTAAGTCACCAGAGTGTGAACACGATGCAAGAAGGAGCCTAGGATGCATGTGGGTTTGTGAGTGACAGTGACGGCCTTCACATCCACTCACTACTAAGAAAGTCACTGAATGTCTCCTAAAAGGGCCTGTGAAAATGGAGGTAAGGTAATATGATATTTTATCACAGAAAGTGAATAAAAGTTTGAGAGTCAATCCTCCACAAAATGTAAGCACAAAAATATGAAAGTTTAAGGATACAGGTACCAGGATAGATATAACTGAAGAATGAAGATACTTGATGGGCCATTTATTTGTTTAGAGATCTGGGTACAGTGTTATTCAAATTGCCATGATACAATTATCCAGTGTACAGTTTCCTGTGTATGGTTCCAACAAATCTAATAAGAGAACTTAAAAAGAAGTCCTTAATCAATAATAACGTTATCTGTTATCTGCCTTGTCTCATCATCTGTCTCACATTGTTTCTCTCTCTCTCTCTCTCTCTCTCTCTCTCTCTCTCTCTCTTACCCTCAGTAATATATAACCACATATTTATTTTCCTTCTCATGGAGTTTTGTGTGTGTGTGTGTGTGTGTGTGTGTGTGTGTGTGTGTGTGCCATCAATACATCTCATTGTTTTCAATTTCATGATATTAAAATACAAGAAAACTGGAGGAAAATTCATCACTATGGGAAATTAATACACATGTTTACATTCTACATTTTATAAGAAACAGATTAGCATCACCATTGCCAAAGATGCCCTGACCCAAATCAGTGGTAGAGATGAAAACTATGTTGTTGTTGTTTTTTTTTTTTTTTGTTTTTTTTTTTTTCATGAAACAATTCGTTGTGACCTACGGTCAGAATGTACATGCTATTGAGTAGAGAACATTCTTGTCATAGACCATGGAAAACTGGTAAGGAGAAGAGTTCTATTCAGAGATGTATCGTGGTTGGCAATCTGAATGTTCTTATCTTGGTTGAGAGGGAGAAAGGATATTCTTGGATTGATAGATAATACAATGATTTGGGTACCCAGGAGCAAACACAACCTATGAAGTTTGCAGTCTTTCTAAGAAAGATGGTTTCCAACAATATCATGTCAGAATCTCCTTAAGCAAAGAAGATAAAAGGCCCAGATTTACTGCAGCCTGCTCCATGGGCCCTGCAAAAAAAATAGTTTTATGAAGAAACAGCACACTAAGAAAAATAAGATTGATTCAGAACATGGTAAACTTCAGCTCATTATTTGAAGAGGTATAATGCTGAATCATCAACTACATTGTTCTTTATTATCATTAAACTAATTTTCATTTAAAACAAATTAATTACAATTACAAAGGATTTATATTCATATTATATGTGTCCTTAGAAAAATGCAGAC
>NC_046157.1:37699447-37721438 GCF_011064425.1 Rattus rattus | reverse complement strand
ACTAGACTTTTGGGGAGGGCAACAATGGGGAGGGGTGGGGAGGAACACCATAAGGAAGGGGGGGGGGGATGTTTGCCCGGAAACCGGGAAAGGGAATAACACTCGAAATGTATATAAGAAATATTCAAGTTAATAAAAAAAAAAGGAAGGAAGAAAAAAATGAGTCCCAAACTCAAATAAGTCCATAAAAAGCTATTATGAAATATTTAATATGCACTGCATCTCGCAGAACCTTCCTAGTAACCCAGCACAGAAGCTGGATATTATTAGTGACCCATTTTAAAATGAGGAAACCATATGAGCTAATGGAACTGCAGAGGAAGGGGTTCGAGTACAGGGCTAAGACATTTTAGGCCATGTGTTCTTAACCTTGGTCTGTGAAGGTACGAGAAAAACAAATTCAGATAGATTTGATATATTTGAAAAAAACAAACCTAAAATAAAGATGTCCCCAAAGCCGTCCAAAATATAACACTGTTATTGTACCGTGACATAATGCAACGCATTTCTCTGCAATTACCCATTTCAATAAAGTTTTTATTTGGTACAGCTCCAAAAAAAAAAAAAAAGTATGTTTTAGGAAAAGCATGTTTGTCCAAAGAAGTGGCAAATGTTAAACTGTGAGCATGTTGTATAAAAATTAAAAATAAGGATAGGAATAAAATCCCCAGCTGATCGCTGGCACTATATGGCTGTTACAGTAACAATGATAATATTTCTCTGTGTGTATACCCAGTCATACATGAAGATTTGGCACTTTTGTAATATTAATGTTACCCTAACAATGAAAAAGGAGGGGAAAGTAACTGAAATGTGAGTATCCTGTGAAAGACTGAGATAACATCAATGAAATACTCATCTTCAAATAATCCAAAAAAATATCAGTAACATCGAATGGCTAGGTATCTTTTCACTGTTCAGTATTTCACAGTCGATACCTAAGCTTGGTACTCTATGTTTAATGGACTTTGCAAGAAAACCAGAAAACTCCAAACTCCAAAAAATATGTGCAGCATGAAACATAAAAATAAAATACATTTTATATGGCAATTATTGTAACTGAAGAATAATAATACAACATATATTATATATAAGAGAACAATAACTATAAGGTAATAAACACAGTATAGTAACCTAAATAATAATATAACATATATAAATAATGACTGCAAGATAATATACTAACAAGAAAGATAGACATAATATATATTATATATCATAACTTTATTACTATCTTACTAGAAAACAACATGTACAAATGACTAAGAAAACAATGTGTTTTCAAATATAAACAGTTAATGAGTATATATATATATATATATATATATATATATATGTTAATGTCCATTAACAAATGAGAAGAACCAATAAATACAGAATCCACACAGGAAATTTGCCTTCTCTATCTTTGACCAATGACTCTTAAGACTCTTTCAAAACCCCATTGAACACTTTCCCCAATTTTAATGTTCTTCTTTATTTAAATACATTTTTAGGTTCAACCACTTTGGAAAAACTGAGTCAATGCTTTCTGGTCCAGGAGTAAATGATCATATTATCAAGGTTTGAGAATAGAAAGTGTGCTACTACACTGGCACACTACAAATTTCATGGTTTGGGAGGTCCTTGTTCATAATGTAGTTTCAGGAAAAGGTAAAGTCATTGTTTGAAAGAACCTTAAAATCATCTGGATAATAATAGTATCAGTGAGTAATATTTTCACCGATGAAGATTTTACTCTGGAACTTGAAGCCTCTGCAAGGCTAGGTGCTTCCTCTTCCATTGAGACAGCCCCGCTAGAAGAACATACCCCACATACAGTCAACAGCTTTTGGGATGGTTCTAGCTCCAGTTGTTTGGGACTCACATGAAGACCAAGCTGCACATCTGCTCTACATGGACAGGGAGACCTAGATCCTTGTTAATGCCTTTGGTTGGTGTTTCAGTCTCTGACAGCCCCACGGGTCCAGATTAATGACTCTGTTGTTCTTCCTGTGGAGTTTCTGTCCCCTTAAGGGGCCTGTAATCCTTCATCTTACTCCTAAGTGAACATTCCTTCAATAGACCTCTGTGCTGCTTTTGTGTGAACCATATCATCAACTCTTGATTGCTGCAACTTCATTTTACAGTAAAAATTTGTCCTCCCAAATCTGTCTTTCTATCTGGCATATATATCTAGTGTATTATGCCTTAACTTATGATTCAAGCTTGATTGAAGTAGGGTTTCCTATTAAGATCAAGTTGTCTGCAAACTAAGGATCGCACTGTTTCAGCCAAGACCTGGGATTACAAGTGTGCATTCATGCTTGACTCTGATTGAAGCTTCACAATATTTTATAAAATTTTTGCTGACTATGAGAATAGCAAGAAATCATTAAGGAGTATGATCACTTAGAGGACAGTAGATGGCCTTGCAAAACATGCTGGGAACCTGAGTTAAGGAATCATGGGAAACTTGTAAAATGGCAGATCATCTTGACTTTTATATAGGCTTATTCTTTTTCCTGTCGTTTTGCTTAATTTTGTTTGATGGGACAGATTCCCATGATGTAGCTTAAAACTAGCCACAAACTTGTAATCCTGCTGCCTCATTGTCATAGATGCTTAGATTACAAGGCTGTGCTACCCACAGCTAGCATTTATAGTCTTTTGGGCAAGGTTATTTGAGGGAACAGCTCCATTACCTACACAAAGATGTACAGGTGTGATCCTTGTCTAGTCACTGCTGTATTTAGTGCCGAGTCAGCAAGGGAATCTCACAATTACAAACAGCCATGAAAACTAGCTGAGCTTCTCGCTGAAAGTCAAATGCTGAGAATGCATTCATCCTAGTGGCAAGATAGAGGAAAACTGAGTTTCCTCGTGTGGGGGTCAAAAGCACACTCACCTCACTGTGTATTTCCCCTAAATCTTTTGGTTATTAAGCTGAATCTGCACATACCACACTCAAAACAAAGTCACTGCCATAACCTGCAATGGAGAAAAAAGATTGTATTCAAAGAGCTTTACTGGTTGTTATTATAAAGGAACTTTGGAAAGGAAGAATATATTGATTTTCAATATTACAGTGCTTTGCTTACAGGGGAGTTTTCGGAATTATTTCAAGTTAAAAGAACACATGGCATGAATCAAATGTTTTGGAGAGTATAAATATTCTAGAAAGCAATGAGATTTTTCTGATGAGATTCTTTGTCAAACGCAGCTAACAAAGGCGCGTCGGTTTATTAAGACACCCATTTCGATAATTTTGCCTATTGTGTTGTACTCTCTTCCATCAGCTACAGATGAATTTGTTCATTTAGCCACGGCACTGTACATCAATTGACAAGGGGGCGAAGAGGGAAAAAAAACAGCCTACTGGCCGGAGAAAGTGGCAGGTGACAGGCGCTCAGTGACGCTGTTACACCTGGCTGTTAATGTGGGCAATTAACCTGTACTGCTTCAATTTTCCATTTTCACGTGAACCCGAGTAAACATAAACTGATCTCTCCCTCTAAATTGTCAAGGCAGATGTTGGGACAAAGCTGGCTTGACAGGTATAAAAATCTGTTGAGTTATCCATCATCTAATTGCAGCAGTTGGGCAGAGCAGAGGGCAGTGCTGAGTGCCTAAGCAGACAGCCACCAAAACAGTCCATCATTTTAAGGAAGAAAACAAAAGACAGCATTGTCAGTTGATTTTAAGGAAGAGCCTCCTATGGTACATACAAAAACTAAATAAATTATAAACCCAGATAATTGGCCACACTGACAGAAGTAAAATGAGATTTAGTTTCCCACACCCATTAAATTCACTAATGCCCCTCTCAAAACCATTAGCAGGGTGGCATTTGCTGTAATTGTAATTTTTCCTATATGTGTTTAATTTGCAGGAAGTGTAGCATCTGTGAAGTTGCTCATCTCACAGCCCTGGAGACTGGAGCCTGCTTACTGGCAAAAGGGAGAGCCCGAGACAGCCTAAAAGTCTAGCTAGTATTGTAACCTTTGACTTGCCTGCTTTTCTCGATATGGAAATGGGTGAGCTGGGAGCAAAGGGCATGAGAGAACTATGAGACAATGACTAATCCCATCTGTGCAAGTGTTCTTTCAGAGCTCGACATGAAGAAATTAAAAGAAACCGTGCCTTCTCCACTTCAAGAGATTTTCTTCAACCAGGGTCTAACAGCACGAGAGTCAGATTCCAGTCATTTGATAATAATTATCAGAAAATGTATGACTCCCTGAATTAATTGTAAGTAAGTAAAAATGCCTTGTCACTTTTCCAGCTATAAGAAATACTCTTTGCTAGACAGTCCAAGATGTGTGTCATGGTGAAATTCAGCTTCTGCCAGTAGCTATTAAGGCATAACCAAACATTTCCAAAACCGACCATGTAGTTGATGAAGTATTTAACCTGTTCCTCATTTTCTTTTTCTCTAGAATCCTTCCTATATAATAAGATGTTGTAAGGCCAATACATAATTTTCCTATATCACAAGATGCTAAAAGTCTTGAGTTACTGGATGTAATGTATCACTTAAAGCAGTGATTGAAACTAATAAGACAACGCCATGTTGACCATTAGTACCTTAGTTTATGGTGCAATGAAACAAACACCTCCTCACTGTTAACTCACCCCAAAGCTGGCCTCAGTTTGATATTAAATATTTTGAAATGTAATAGAATTATATCACTTTTTCTTCTCCCTTTATTTCTTCCCTTCCTCCTGGCTAGCCTCCCTTTGCCCTTCCCAACCCTCCCCTAATGTTAATAGTTTCTTATGTCATTTCTCAATTGCTTCAATCTCTCCACTTTCCCCTATCTCTTTTTCTTTTCTCTTTCTCTCTTAACATTTATAATTAATAATTGTTTTAGATACTCAGTTCTTGAGTTTTGATTTCTTTTTTCGTTTCTCTTTTGCCATGCAGGGATATATGAAAAAAAGAGAAACTGTGTCTGTAAAACTCGTTACCTATAGAATAAGATAATCACACACTAAAGGTAAAAGTATATCCAAGTGCTATTGGAATTTTTCAATTAAGTTTCACATTCAATAGATCATTCAAAAGAGTATACTTTTTTGATTTTCCTGCTGCAGCAGCAACAACAAATTACTGTTTTTTTATTTTCCTTAGGTATTTTCTTGAAAAGTACCTTGAATAATTAATATTCTAGTGACATAATTTGTAGGATCAAGGAAAAAGTTACAATGCAAATCTCTTACCAAAAATTATGAAGATTTCAATACAATAGTTTCATGGAATTGAGCAATGTATGATTCCTTTTGTGTGCTATGTGCTTAGTGTTAATTCCTAAATTGCAGAGAAACAAAACTGGCCCTGACTTTATCTACTCAGTCTTTACAATTAGAAAGTAAAATAATCATATTTGTTGGGAAGATTTACACTGGTGTTCGAGTAAAAGTCAGTTTGTCTGGAGTGTGACAAAGAAATTGACAGATAGGGTTATGCATAAGTTTGAAATTGCCAACTAAATATCCTTGCTTTGTAATACCTGCAGATTTCTCTGATCATACAGAAGCTACACTCCAAATGCTAGAAAAATGTTACACATGAAAGAATTTACCCACACCATCTAAGCACAAGCTCTCATCTTTGCCCTAGAAGTGATCTAATCATTTTCCAGTTCCAGGAAAGATGAGATCAGAGAGAGAGAGAGAGAGAGAGAGAGAGAGAGAGAGAGAGAGACAGAGACAGAGACAGAGACAGAGACAGAGAGACAGAGACAGAGAGACAGAGAGAGGAGACAGAGAGAGGAGACAGAGAGAGACAGAGACAGAGAGATAGACAGAGACAGATAGAAAGACAGAGAAGAGAGAGAGAGAGAGAGAGAGAGAGAGAGAGAGAGAGAGAGAGAGACCGAAAGGTCTATCAAATCTCTTTTTATCATTTATCTTTTGCATATATCACATTAACACTTGTTATTGGCTGATCTAGTACTTTTTATTACCATTTATTCAATTATACTTTTATTTATTGTGATTCTGTTGACTCAAACTTCATGATACCTTAGGTGAGGTTTTCTTTAACTTCTGTTATTTTCCTATATTCATTAATTTTTCAGTGGAATTGATGTTCCAGGATAGGAGAATGTTAGGGAGATGAGGCAGGAGTGGGTGGGTGGGTGGGGGAGCACCCTCATAGAAGAAGGGGATGGGGATGGGATATCAGGTAAGAAACTAGGAAGGGCAATAACACTTCAAATGTAAATAAATAAAATGACCAATCACTTTATTTTTTTTAGAAAAGTAACAGTCTTTTATTAGTTCTTTGAGAATTCTGTACAACGTGTTTTGGTCATATTTCTCTCCTGTGCCACCTCCTTCCAGATCCACAACTGCTTCCTTTTCTAACTTTATTAAGTTTTTGTTTTATAATCCCATCAAGATTAATTTGTGTTGCCCATATATTCTAAGATGTATAGTCACCCTCAAAAGTGTAGTTGACACTCTCCTGTGTCAACCTTAACAATAACAGAGGCTACCATCTTATAATTGATCCCCATTCACCAATCACATAGCAATTGCTTCTCAGTTATGATTGGGAATTCAGGCTCATTTCTACTCTCCATGGTGGATTTTGACCAGGTTCGATTTTGTCACAGATTGCGTACATGCAGTCATAATAACGGTGGGTTCTTATGTTCAGTAACCATGTTGTGTCCAGAACTCACAGTTTCCTTGTAGTCTTTCACCAACTATTGTTGCTATATTCTTTCTGCCTGCAACTCTACATTGGTCCCTAAATCTTGGGAGGAAGAATTATGGTATAGTTTAAGCCCCCATTTAAGCCTGAGAATTCAACAATATCTTTATCTTTGCACCTTAATTGGTTGTAGGTTACTATGTAAGTCACAATTCTAAACTGCATCTTCTCCAATGAGTGCTGAAAGATTAATTATCTTATGGGTATCAAAACGAGCCACAAAGATCATTATAAAAGTATGTCCACTTAACACAATGAAGGTGGTAGTATTAACATAGAGCCTAACATCTATGTAGACTTAGGTTCTACACTTATAATGGTGTCATGTACGAGTATCGTCTTGTGGATTTAAATGAATCAGAAAATGCCAACCAACCAGAGTTTCCAGGACTAAGCCACTACCCAAAGACTATACATGGACTGACCCTGGACTCTGACCTCGTAGGGTTGCAATGAATATCCTAGTAAGAGCACCAGTGGAAGGGGAAGCCCTGGGTCCTGCTAAGACTGAACCCCCAGTGAACTAGACTGTTGGGGAGAGGGCAGCAATGGGGGAGGGGTGGGAGGGAACACCCATAAGGAAGGGGAGGGGGGAGGGGATGTTTGCCCAGAAATAGGTAAAGGGAATAACACTGGAAATAAATATAAGAAATACTCAAGTTAATAATAAAAAAAAAATAATTGTTGGTTCTCATGAAGACGCTGCTGTAACAGTGGGCATGTGTTGTCTCCACTATAACTTAAGAGGGCATACCTGGGCATGACCGGTGATTGCTTTTTGTCTTCTGTAAACATGCATAATACTTCCCAGCAATATAAAAGCTCGACAGTAGGAATGGAGCTACTGAAACAGTTCCAGTTTAATGTCTTTGTATTTTTGTTATGAGTATTTAGTGTCTTCACAGACAGGGTCTTACAGATAAATTTTATAGGAGAGTCAAGAATATTAGCAATTGTGGAATTTTGGGGAACAGGTTATGGATCTACTCTTGGCCCATGCAAAACAAGTACAATACAGGCAACTTATTCCTGGCACTGAACTTTCATTTTGAGTCTCCTAGGTCATCTCATGTTGTTTGCATACATACATACACATACATTTATATGCATATATATTTATATACATACATATCACCCACATATATATCCAATATATATGCGAGCTCATAAAATAATGATTGTTCCCTAAGTCCATTTAATATTTATTTATTTAACCCTTCCCAATTCTGTTGTTTACCTTGCCTTCCTACTCCTTATCTAACATCACCCTTCCAGTTCCAATATTTCCTTTAATACTTTATACTGCTGCATTACATATGCCTTTTGTTAGAAGACTCATTACCGGGATCCTGTATTACTCTAAAGATATTAAAAAGAAAGTAAATGTATCTAACTATTCAAAACTAATATCCAGAAGTTACAGAAAGCATGGTGTTTGTTATCCTGGATCTGGGTTACCTCAGAATGGTTGTTTCCATCTCCATTGACTTAACTATGACTTCATAATTTTTCCTTAAACATAGAATAATATTGCACTGTATCAATATCTCATATTTTCCTTATCTACTCATCAGTTGATGGACAGCTAAGCGGTTTTCATTTCCTAGCTATTGTGACTAGAGAAGCCAAGAACAAGGATGGAAAGGTATCTATACAGTGGAATATAGTGTTCCGGGTGTGTGCCTAGGGCTCGAACAGCTGTCTCTTGTGGTAGATAATTTCTAGCTTCGTGAGGAAACTTCACTTAAAGTTGAACACAGGATTCTCCAGTTTGCAGGGAACCAATAGTACCCTTCTCCACATTAAGCTGAAATTTTAAAGAAATTTTTAGCGTTTTTGACTAAAAAGAAATACTCTTCAATAATGAGGAAGGCATTTGAAACTAGAAAAAGGAAACTACACAAGACCATTGCTTTTTAGGATTAATAGTGTGAAAATGGCCAACCTATCAGAAGGAATCTGCAGATTTAACCGAATTCCTACCAAAATCCTAGTAAAGATATTTACGTACGTTGAAATAAAGCAATTTTGAATTTGATATGAAACTCTAGAAACCCAAGGTAACCAAAAGTCAATTTCAGGAGTCTTTTTTTTCTGAAAATAAAATCCCTAGCATACACAAAGCAAACATTTTACTACTAAGCTGCATCCTGAACCTTTCTCACATCAAACTTTAATACTCACATTACGGTATAATGATAATTTCCAAAGACAATAGTAAAAATAATTATGACTACCAAATTATGCTGTAAGGAAAAGTAGAGCAAATGTTATTGAAAAAAATACTGATGATGCTGATGATGGACTTAGGACTGTCCGTCATAATTTACAAAGCACTAGTACACAGGAGGTTGTAAGTATGATTATATTACAGAAGCAAAAGGGAAATCTTTAACAAAATATTGTTAATAATTACTATAAGAAATATCACAAAAGATTGTTAAACAACTCTATATACAGTTTGTGTACATATTTCAAAGAGTCCAGTGGGGGTATCCTTACATGTCCTATTTTATTTTTTTAAAAAAAGGCTGGGGTTGGGGATTTAGCTCAGTGGTAGAGCACTTGCCTAGCAAGCGCAAAAGCCCTGGGTTCGGTCCCCAGCTCCGAAGAAAAGAAAAAAAAAAAAAAGGCTGGAAAAAGCTAAACGATGTGTTCCGCTATTCAGCTAATAGCAAATTGTCATCAGAATAATCTTGGTTTAGAATATTGAAATGACATCATTTTAGTAGTTTGCAAGAACCTACTTGGTTGGAATGAATGAATTATTGGCTCTGTGAGCATAGCAAGAAGAAATTCCATGAGTCTATTCATTGACTAAGTCTTGTTCATAACTATTCATACATTTATTCAAGCATTTTTCCTATAATAAATGAATATTGATGAAAACTGCAACCAAACGCAGATGGTTGTCCTATTCAAATAAAAGTCATGAATTGAATACATTCTTGACTTTTCTTGTTGACAGTTTCATCAATGTGAGGATCGGAAGTGATAAGAAATCTGCCATGAATGGAATTCTGCCAAGAGTGAAAAATTATTGCTGTAAGAGAAATCGTGGCAACTTTAGAGAAAGGAAACAGTGGGCCTCAAACTTCATAAAGGACAGTTTTAAAACCTGTGCAAAATATTTTCAAGAAAACTACATCAACAATGAAACAATATTAGAAATTGATTTCAATGGCGTTTTCACAAATCCTTTACACAGTTGATTTAAGACCTTTATTTCTTTTATACTTGTCTGTTTTTCTGAGAGTGTCTCAAGTATTTTGGATTTTCTTGAATTTCCTAGTGTGGTAGCATGGATTTCAGACTCCCTTGAATTTCCTAGTGTAAAAGAATGACCGGAGCTTCCTTCTCCTGCCTTCACGTACTCAGTGTAGAGTTTACAGACATGTTCTTGAGGGCAAGAACGTTATCACTTCACCTAAATCTTTAGTCCACTTTTAATATTTGTCAACTATATTTAAATTAAATGAAGCCCAAACACATATATTGGTGGTATGGTGTATGGTTTGTCTTTCTCTTCTCTCTCTCTCTCTCTCTCTCTCTCTCTCTCTCTCTCTCTCCTTGTATGTGGTGTGTGTGTGTGTGTGTGTGTGTGTGTGTGTGTGTGTGTGTGTGTGTGCTTGCACATGATGTTTGGCTTATACACTTATTGCAAGGAGAAAACTTAAAAGGTTAGAGCAGAAGATCAAAAGGCATAACTGGAATAATGGGAACAAAGGAGAAAGAATGGGTCTTGGAACAGTGATCTCTAAGGAAAAATATGTTTAATTTCTGTATCATAAATGTTCCCACTTTAAAAATCAATTTAAGTAAAGTAAGGGTTAAAAAAACAAATATTAAATTCCAAAGGAAGCGGATTCCAATGAGTGTAGAAACATAACTAAATACATACTCGCTTGACAAGGCATGCCTAGTAGTGCAGTAGTGGCCCAATATAACATAGGAGTGATCAATAAATTTATGATTGGATTAATCACATTCAATATGATAAAGCACATACCTAGCACTGGTATAGGGTTAGGAACTTACAGCTAAACAGGCTGTATGTCCTAAGTAAGAAGCTATAACAATTACTCTGCTGAATGGATATAGGGTTAAACTGACTGCTAATAACTTACTGTTATCTCTCTAGATCAATGCATCTTACAATTCTCAACTGCTAAGTTTCAATAATAATAATGATGGTCATTGCAGTGATTCATGGATGACCAAGGTTCAGAAAATTAGAAATCATGGATTGCACAAAAATCTAAAAAAGCTCAGACAAATTCCCAGCATGGATAATAAGATGTGGGAACAGATGCCCCCCGTCCCTAGCTAAGGAGCTATGGACATTTGATACCCGTCTGAGAGTAAGTTTCCTTGTGATGTTCCTTAGGATGACAGTATCCAGCATAGTCCCCAACACCTAAGAGAATACAGACAACACAAACTGGACTTCGTGGATTAAAAGACAGCAATGATTAAAAAGTTGAAAAAGACAACAGGAAGCCGGAAGTATAGGGAGCTAGGGAAGGAAGTGGACGAATGAGAATGAATCTGGTTGGAATGCGTTGTATGAAATTCTAAAAAGTAATAGTCGTATTGTCTAAAAATAAATAAGTAAATGTATTTTAATTAAGGTAAATATCCATTCAACCCAAGAATGAGAGTCATAATTTTGCAGGGAAGGTGTATTTTAGAGAATTTGCAGTCTGTGGAAGTCAAGTCATCATAGGGTAGGATGCAGAACTTTGAACTAATGAAAACTTGTATACAAATATTAGTGACAATTTCCAGGACACCCTACAGAATGAAATATGGCTCAGAAGGAAACAGACAAAATGGAGGGAGGGACTAGACTGGAAAGATGGGAGGAGGCATGGAAGCCTGTGGAGCAGCGCCAGAGGCAAAGACAAGAAAGATACAGAAGCGCAGCTCTTTCTAGAAGGACAGATAAACTGGGGCACAGTTAGAAGTTCTGAAAACGTTAAGAAGGCTGGGGATAGAGTGCAGGGAAAGTCCACCATTTGCAAATAAATGGGAATTCCCAGACTACAAGGCTCTTCAAAAACAACCATTAAAGCAGCTGTTTGGCTAGGAGGTTACCTGAGAGGATGAGGGCACACCAGCTTCAGGGCAATCTCAGTCCAAAGAGCTAGAAAAGTTTTTAAAAGTTCAGCAAAAAAGTAACCCAATGGACTGGATTTTCCTTTTCTATGTAGTTTGATGAGTTTCCTTTCAGTAATTGCTATAAAATTATTTATTAAAGTAAGAATGATCTCTGAAGTATATTTTTCTTAATATTTTCACCCTTATAATATGAACTATGACATAGAATGTATTAGATAATAGATAACACCACGTGACTGATTTTAATGTATAGGATTTTCTGATTAATCCTCATAAGAATGAATTTAAATTAAATTCTATTACAGACAAGTTATGTTTTTACTTTAAGCATGAACACTCAATTTCCACATCAATATTGTGATGTGTTTGGTTTTGTTCTCTATCCCTCTAAGATCATTCATCAATTTAACCAAGACAAAGACAGAGATAGCAATCCCTCTGAAACTGAGTATATTTTCTAGTTTCATGGCACTGATATAAAATGCCCCGCCCAAAGGCAACTTGAGGAACAAAGGGTTTATTTAGCAAGCAGGTTCAGATCACAGTCTATCTTTGTGAGAATTCAGAACAAAGATTCAGGACAGGAATTAAAGGCAAGAACCATGGAGGAATTCAACTTGCTGATTCACTTTGTCTACCTAAGCTGTTTGTGTTTATCTGTTTTATACAGCCACGGACCACCACCGCTGAGGAATGATGCAGCCACAACACGCTAGGCCCTCTTATTATTTATTAATAAAGACAACCCTACACAGACATGCCATAGGCCTACCATGTCTCAGTAAGTTCTCAGTCAAGGACTGTCTTCTCAAATGAATCCAGGCTGCGTCAAGTTATGACAATAGAGGACATTGTCTAATTTTCATACCCTCATGAAGCGTGTGTTAAGTGTGTAAAGTGATAGTACTCAACTTTAACTCAAGAATAATGCAAATTGAGGAGCACAAGTAACATCTCAGGTTTGAACAACTCAGAACGCCCCACGATATACATGGCACATAAAATAATATGTTTGGCAAAATCATTTGACATGGGAAAACTCCACAACATTAAAGAGTACAAAGAAAAGACTGGAGACATGGCATAGTGTTATATAGCACATGCTACACTTTCATAGGACCTGAGTTTGGTTTCCAGTACCAACATTGAACATCCTACAACTACTGATTAACTCCAGCTTCAGAGAATCTGACACATAATTCTGACTTCTATGAATACCTTCACACACTCATAGATACTTATACATACATACCCACATACACACAAACACACATACACACATGAACATACACACACATACACACACACACACACACACACACTACCACATATAAATAAGTAAATGCACATGAACAAAATACAAGGGGAAAACCCCTTTCATTAGCTGCATTCTGTTTTTCCCCTACTCACTATGGAAGGTCAAACACAGGAAGTAATAGAAGTGGTTCTCAACATTCCTAATGTTGTAATACTTTAATCCAGTTTCTCATGTGGTGGTGACCTCCAGCTATAAGATTATTTTCACTGCTACTCTATAACTGCAATTTTGCTACTGTTATGAATTATAATATAAATATTCTTTGGAGATAAACGTGTGCCCAGGGGACCACAACTCAGGCTAAGAACCACTGGGATAAGGGATCCCAAGCTCAAAGGTGCGAAATGCCCTACAGCAGCCTTATTACAATTAGAGTTTGAACATTTTTCTCTGATGGGGGTAAAACTATGCTTTGAGCACTTCTCTCTATTTTAGTAAATCATCCTCAAACTCTTACCATTTCTATTGCTTTACCCTTATTAGTAAATACCACTCTATGGTGAACTATTTTCTAGTCCTTAAACTGAACCCAGAATTGAGGACTCATTAACAGAGACTTCCCAGATGCAAATTCCAACTTTTATGGGCGATCACAGTAATTATTATCATTCCCAAATCACTCAATGCTGCACTTTACTGCTTGATCTCACAGCTCTGCACTGCAAGGAACATTTTATAGTTCGTCTTATTATTGCAAATAAACAGAAATATATAGATTCCCAATTAAATTCTAGCTACCGATATGATTTTACAAGAGAATATTAAAATTATATATTATCAACATTCAACTGATTTCTAGCCATAGCATCTCTCTCTAGATAAACTGAACCTGAGAATTTTATTCTGTCTTTAAGTTATATTTATTCATATATAGTGTATGGTATGTCAGTCTTAAAACAGGACTCACTGGACATTTGCCTGAAGTCAGAGTTTAATTTAACAGAGCTAATAGAGAATTAGCATATGGTAAAGAATTGTTCAGGCAAGTGTACAAGATTTACAGGTAAAAATAAGGCAGTTTATGTAGACTTTATTTCCCTTCCTCAAATGAAAACATAAAGAATATTATGAATGATACTTTTGCATTTTAAAAAATATTTTACTTATTTACTACATAGCAGAATATGCATGTGCCGAGTGCTTGAGTGGGAGGTCAAAAGGACTCTCTCCTTCCACCTGGTCTACCCCGTGGATTGAACTCAGGTCATCAGGCTTTGTGGAAAATACCTTTACACACTGAGTCAACTTGGGAGTTCTGTGTCTTACGTATGTGCATGTGTGTGTGTGTGTGTGTGTGTGTGTGTGTGTGTGTGTGTGTGTGTGTGTGTGTGTGTGTGTGTGTATCGGTGTGTGTACCATGTGTGTTGGGGGGGATGCCATGTGTGTGCTGGTTATCAGCAGACTCACATATGTGATGGGACATGAACTCAGATCTTCTGGATGAACTGCAAGTACTCCTAATTTTGATCTCTCTCTGTCTGTCTCTCTCTCTCTCTCTCTCTCTCTCTCTCTCTCTCTCTCTCTCTCTTTCAAACACATACACACACATACACAAACATACACACACTCGCAGACACATAAACACCAATGTAATATACATTCACACAGAGTGACACACAAACACACATACATCTTAACTGAAAGAATCTGTCAGATTTATATAAGATTAGAAATTTCCTACACACCCTTCTCAAGCAATGCCACCAGCTTGTGACCAAATATTTGAACACATAGCCATCTTGGAGAATTCTTTCTGAGGATTCTGAGATTCTCAGTCAACCATTTAGGAAGCAGTAGCAGTGCTGGGCATGATAGCTGGTGCCTACAATCCCTGCACTGAAGAAGCAAAAATGAGAGGACTCCAGAGAGAGTCCTGGGCTCCAGAGAGAGGCTGTGTTAAAAAACAAAACAAAACAAAACAAATGAAAAAAATCTGTAGCTAAAAGTGGTAAGTGCTGGCCAAGTACCTAAGAGTAACAACAGCCAAGAGCCATGTCTATGCTAAAAAGAAATGCAAGCATAAGGCAATACACAGACACTGAATGCTAATCAAATATCACTCGTGTGTTCCCATTATATTTTGGCAAAGGCAGCCTGAATTATTTGTGGGATTTCCTATGTCCCTAGCTTTCTTTTGGATGATTGAAAGGATGAAATATTTATTTTTTAATTTTTTTACCTTTATTAACTTGAGTATTTCTTAATTGCATTTTGATTGTTATTCCCTTCCCAATTTCTGGGGCCAACATCCCTCAATCCCCTTCTCCTCTCCTTCTGTATATGGGTGTTCCTCCCCATCCACCCCCATTATCCCTTCCCCCCAACAATCACGTTCACTGGGGTTCAGTCTTGGAGGACCAAGGGCTTCCTCTTCCACTGGTGCTCTTACTAGGCTATTCATTGCTACCTATGAGGTTGGAGCCCAGGGTCAGTCCATGTATAGTCTTTGGGTAGTGGCTTAGTCCCTGGAAGCTCTGGTTGTTTGGCATTGTTTTTCATATGGGTCTTGAGCTCCCTTTCAAGCTCTTCCAGTCCTTTCTCTGATTCTTCAACGGGGTCCTGCTCTCAGTTCAGTGGTTTCATGCTGCATTCGCCCACGTTTGCTGTATTCTGTGTCTCTCAGGAGAGATCTACATCCGGCCCTGTCTGCCTGCACTTCTTTTGCTTCATCCATCTTGTCTAATGGATGGCTGTATATGTATGGGCCACATGTGGGGCAGGCTCTGAATAAGGTGTTCCTTTGCTCTGTTTAAACTTTGCCTCCTAATGGTCCCTGCCAAGGGTATTCTTGTTCCCTTTAAAGAAGGAGGAAGATTTGCAAGGATGAAATATTTAAATCCTCCAATTGGCTATTAAATCTCCATACCTTTATCTTTTTTAAGGATGTCCTCCAGTTGAAGGATCTTTGGTCTCATGATGTAGCTGATTTTCTTCTACTTTAGCAGGTGCAAAAATGCTTGGTTTCTATTTTCTTAGGTGGTTTTCTCTTTTAGTCTTTTCATTCTTGTTCTTGAATCTATTTACTCCTGCTCCTTTATTAACATAATCTGATGTTCCGTTGTATTTGTTTTAGCTTACACAACAAAACGAGGAGTGACTTTCTGAACTAAAAATACATTATCAGTTAAGATTCCTGGTGAGAACAGAGGTAGAAGCGAGAGCCTGGAATTAGCATATCTGTAGCTATGCAGAAGACATTTACAGTACATCTGTTTCCACCTAACATCTTCCTGATGCCCTATAGGCGTCTGGATCATCTGTAGAGAAGCATTTTGTATCATGTTCTTGTGCTGTTTAAGGAGACAACTTGATTGTAAACTTCAATAAGCAAACTTTACGCGTATCACGGTTACTTATGTTTCATGTATTCATTTTAATTTACAGAAACACTGTACATACCTGTAAGTCCATGGTTATGCTTTGATACAAGTATACACTGTGTTCAATTCTAAGGTCATTTACCCTAGCTACCTGATGTTTAGCATCCCTATTAGTTATTGAATTATTCTTGTCAATCAATCATTCAGACTTTTGATAACAGCAATAATTACGACTCCCATTTATAACAAAGATAGTCAGTTGGTGATGAGAAAGACACTGGGAAGAGGAAGGGTGTCTTAACAACCTGTGATCTCTTAGCACGATCACTCTACTAGCGACTGGCTGTTAGCCTGTGATAGTTAGGATACACATTACAGCATTTTCTGTCAATTTATTCAGAGAAGGTATTTTAAATCTGAGTAGGTGAGATAAATATGATTGATTGTTCTTCGTTTGACTGCTTCTGCACACAGGGCTCTTCTTAACGTTTCAATCTGGGACATGTTTATGGGTAATGAGCACTTTCCAACTCAGAAACATAGAAATGAATATTCACATACGATACAGGTTAGGGGTTGTATGAGGACCATGAGAAATGTTCAAAGAACTAAGTCCAAAGATACGTTAAGGAAGAGAAAAAAATCCTAACGAGACCATGTTAACCAAGTAGTCCTCTAGCCTATCTATATTAACCCTCAGAGATCTGTCCGGGACCCTAGGTATGTTCCACTTCCCATTGACTGAGTCTTGTGTGTTTCAAAGTGGTTTGATTCTAAAGGAAGCTCCCACAGCCCTGGGGAGAGTTCCAAGAATAATGACTAGTTTGGACAAATAATGCATCTCAGAAAGTATTGAATAATGGTTCCTGTGAGTAAGTCCACAGTGTAAGCTACCCAGTGTCACGATGATTGCTTTCTTTGTGGTACCTAAATTGCATATGAGCAACTATCCATTTACTTGGAGTGGCATTAAATCATCTTTTCTACAAACCATAAAAGCTCCATTTTCCCAGCTTGCCAACTTTTATCCTCTACCCTCCAACTACACCATCGGAAATAGTAAGAAGTATGGGGCCAACAAAGTGCTGAACTGTTCTATCAGGCAGTATGTCAAGGGTCAGGTCTTTACTGCCTTTTAAGAAAAGTTATTGCGCACTTTTCTTGTGCCCCTATGACAACCTAGTTCACAAAACGTGGCTGGTACCACCACTCTCGCTGCCCTCGCCCCACCACCACCTTAAAAGACACACTGATATTTGCGAGGGCACAAAATCAATGCCACATGATCTATTTATCTAATCAGATGGGTTCCATTATATGATCAGCTCAATTCTCAGCCAAAAGATCTCCTCTGAAATTTGTTAGGATACAAGTGTTTTCTGACACAACTCCCCTGGGCAGAGTAGGGGAAAAAAGGAACAACTAATGTATTCAGGTTATATACAGAAGTGACAATATATTGAAGTAAAACTGAACTGTGATTGGAATTTTAAAAATGTTTCTCCTACCTGGAAGAGTGTCTAGAAGGAAAATCAAAGAGGTGTATTTGTTATCATTTTATAATTTAAACTGTTTTTCTAATACATGTTTGTCTATGTATGTTTTCCATGCATCATCTGTATTCAAAATATTCCTATTGATTTTCATAGTATTTTTTTCAAGAAAAATAAATTTTGCTGAAACACATTACTTTCTGTGATCCTGTGGCTAGTATTTATTGCAGGCTTATTTATATGTCAGGATCTACTGACACACAAAGTTATATATTAGCTGATAACTGCAGCATTGAGAAGACTAGGTTGGATTTCAAGACAGGTTTCTTAAATTAGCAGGTAAGGAGATTAAGTCTAGATCTCTGTTTCCAAGAACTGGCAACTCCAGGAAGTCGAGGCCTCAGGAGCTGCCCTGGCACCTCCTGAGGCAAGGACACACACTGGCTCAGCAGGTGCCTAGACTTGCCCCAGCAGGTTGCCAGGGCCCCACACCCTAATGGAGAAAGCTATAGAGATGACCTAGATTAACAAGAGGTCACCACCCAAGATTCTAATGTGCTTAAATTAGCCTGCAAGCTCACTTAGGTATCTCTTTTATTCTGGTAACTGGAGACCCTAGCATTAGACTTCTGCAGAATAAAACACTGTCTGCATTTACAGTATCTGAAACCAAATTGATACCATCCTTCAGCGTAATCATGAACCCTTATATTCCTAAGGAAGCGTTGTAGACAGTCGAATGCCCTATGACAGATAATTAAGGCACAATGATTGTTAAAAAAGCATTTACAAATTAACTACTAAGCCCTCAAATTGATCTGGTCCTTATTTTTAAAATAAATAATTAACATAATTATTATTATTGTTACCTCTTTCGGGACATTGGATAGAAATGTATGTCTATCCCCTTGAATACCCTGCTTATAGCAGAAACTCAAAAATATCAGGAGCCATCTGTCCAAAGTAAAACTAAAATGTGCTACTAATAATACAATCGCCAGTGCATCATTCTTTTTCCTAGATAGGAATGGAAAAAGATACTGCCACATGGAACTGATTTAGATATTAGGGTGCTCCAGTTGTCAAAGATGTTCCAAAGATTCCTGCTGACCCTCAAAACACATTATTCTCAAACGTGTGCTTTAGGACAGGAGATGATATCAAATGATTTCTCACGGTATTCAACAGTGTACGAGAGGTATCTACATGACTGAGTAGCTTACCAGGAATGCATTTTAATTTTTAAAGTATCATAATTAGAACTTCACTGTATTTGGGTAATTTACCAAAGCATCATGGATTAGCTGTTGTCTCCCTGTCTCCTCTTAGTTGTTTGGTCTCCCACTGTCATGGTTGCCTGGCAGCAATAGCTTAATGCTTTATCTCACCAGAAAGTGTGTGTGTCAAAACCAATGTCCTTTGTAGGCCTGGGGTATGGCCAGAATTTCAAATTGTAATCTCAATTGAATTCATATTTCTTTTGCATCATTCTAAAGTGTAAAATATTCTAAGTCAAATCATCAAAACTTAGGAGGTTTTTTATAGATCATTTTAGCATATATATGAACATTTTTGCTCTCTGACCGTTTCTTGATGGATCCTCAATGAAATTTCATAGATTGGATATTGCAAAAATTGTGTTAGAAGAAAATAAATGTGTAGCTTTTGCATAGGGTCCACACACACACACACACACACACACACACACACACACACACACACACACACACACACACACTGGCTGGTAAATTGACAGTTTACATGGTAGTTCTACTTAAAATACTTTAGTAGTTTGGTTGAACCTTTATTTTCTTCCCGAATGGCTCTACTACTTTAGGTCTCAACCAATAACAGTTTCTTTCTCGCCTTGCCATTACTAGCATTTAGCATTAGACAATTGTATCGCCTTGTCAAGATGAGTATTTGGGATTTTAATTTATGGAAAAATACTTAATATACACAAACTTGAAATCTAAAATTAAAGTGGCCATTTTTTTTCTTATACCCACCATATTTTCTAGGACCCTTTAAAGGAAATTGTCCTTAAAATGATATCGCCAGACATATCTAATAATGCTGATAACCTAATCTTACAGATATGCAGTTTAATGGTAAATGCTGCATCCTCAAACCTCATCTTACACACTTAAAATTGTTAAACTTTATAAAAATATACAGTGAGGCCCCATTTTCTGATTTGAAATTAGTATACTTTGATTGTTAGGAAGTTTGAGTTTTGCTTTCAAAATGCCCACATGCATATAATTTGTTAAGAACTATACTTTGAAGTGATTTGCTTCCTAATTTTCTTCTTTATTTTATTTGTTTTTGCTGCTTTGGCTTTTGGTATATTTCTATGACTTTGTTTACTTTTACTTTTTTTTTTTTTTTTTTTTCTCCGAGCTAGACCTAACCCAGGGCCTTATGCCCTAGGGTAAGCCACCACTGAGCTAAATCCCCAACCCCATTTTTATTTTTAATTCCAGATAAAGTTTGACATTAAATAATCATCTATCAGCATTTGCCCTCGGTTGAATCAGATTTGGTTATGGAAATTCACCGTAAGAAGTCTATCTGCTTAATGTCGTGAGCCTCTGGTTAAAAAACCAACGTAAAAAAAATCTAACCCTGAGATATCCATATCACACAAGTGTTGTCTATGTTATCTTCTAAAAAGTTTTGTAAATATCAAGGCATTTTATACTGCCTTAACTTTTTTTTGCCACTATTATGCACAAGCACATGTATCTGATAGTATTATTTTCTCTTCTTTTATACTTTTCTATGTTTTTTTGTGTAATTTTAGATCAATTCGTACCTTTCTTCATGACTGGGATATTTAAGAGGATATTTTCGCAAGCCAACAGAGCAAGTGTATAATTGGTTTATTTATAATGCCATTTTCATGACCAACTTCGAGAATCTTATGTTCCAGAGCTAACCCTGACTTTAGCTAATATCATTTCTAGTTTTGTTTGGTAATAAAACATTGACATAGTCACATACCTTTTTTGTTATACAGACATTCCAAAGGATCAGCATTCAATCCAATGCGCAAAGACTTCATTTGTTAAATATGGTTTGACCATAATCCAAAGCAACTTAAGTTGTTTCTGAAGTAATGAGTTTGGTATTGATCCCACTCTTGTAAGACTTGCATGTCCCTGTTTAAACTTTAATGAATCTATACAGCTCAACACATGAGAAGACTTTTTAGTACTACTTTTCATCATACTAATATAATGTTAGGGACAAAGCTCAGGCTTGTTATCTTCGTCATCTCTTAAATGGATGTTTAAATGTTCAGGCAGGTCCCAACTGTGTGCTGGTTAACATTTTAGCCACTCGTCCACATCTTTATTGCGTTTTAATTTTAAAAACACTGTAACTCCGTGGAACTATGATACCAGGCTTTCTTCGTCTTGAAAAAATTGATTTTTTTTCCATAATTATTCAAATTGATCTTCTTGGATAAATGATTTCATAAGCTCCTATCTCTCCATCTTACATTTCCTATCATTCTCCAGTATGCATTACCAAGCAGGTTTCCTTATAACAATCAAAAGCAGAGAAGATGTGCAAATTGTTTTAATATTGTGCTTTACTTGGCATATCCAGTACCCACAGCAAACAAATGTTCCCTTTCCTTATATAATGAGCCAAGATGAATAGTAACTAAAGAAATGACATTGGTGAAGGAAGACAAACCAGTTTGCAGAAGATGACTGCTCTTTCCTTATAGCCATTGATGATTTCAGGACTTAGAACATGTTTTATATGAAGCAATCTGAGATCAGCAAATAGATATATTTGCCAGACCTCTTATAAATAAGATATCTCAATTGCATAATATTGGACTGGAATTATATGTTGAAGCATCAATGCTTTGATATAATACATATATATTGGATCAAAATTGACTTGTTAAAATTTGCGACTATTTGATATGTTTTTAAAATTTGACTGAAAATATCAGTGACATTTGGGGATCCTCTGTCGCAGAGTGCAATACGTAACTGAACGAAGCACAATTGAT